>NC_092150.1:74058000-74098000 GCF_045791955.1 Oncorhynchus clarkii lewisi
AGAGGGGGGAGAGAGAGAGAGACAGAGAGAGAGAAAGTGACAGAGAGAGAGAGAGAGAGAGACAAAATGTAAAAAAATATAAAACAGTTAGAGAGTGTCATTTCCCCAAATTTGAAACCCTTATTCAAGGTTTCAAAGACCTCTCTGATGTGAATAGGCTACCGGTCCTGTTGGGGGAGGACGCAGAGAGATGTGGGTTGGCAGTGCACTACATTGCCATAAGATACATTGCCTGCCATAAGATGAGGGACAGTGTCTGACAGACCAATCAATCTGCACATGTCCTTCACTGTATGCTTATTGTTATTGTTCAATGTATGGTTATTTTGACCCTTGGTTATTGCTGTTACTGTTGTCCTGTTGACAATTTTGATTCTTATTATTTTCATATCGTAAATATCCAAAGTAAGCTTTGGCTATATGGACATTGCTACGTCATGCCAATAAAGAAAATTGAATTGAGAGAGAGAGAGAGAAACACAGAGGCACAGAGAGAGAGAGAGAGAGAGAGAAAGACAGAGAGAGAGAGACAGAGAGTGAGAGAGACAGAGTGAGAGCCGATACCCACTAATTATCAAAATCCAGAAAAGAGCCGTTAAATTCTACAACCACCTTAAAGGAAGCGATTCCCAAACCTTCCATAACAAAGCCATCACCTACAGAGAGATGAACCTGGAGATGAGTCCCCTAAGCAAGCTGGTCCTGGGGCTCTGTTCACAAACACAAACACACCCTACAGAGCCCCAGGACAGCAGCACAATTAGACCCAACCAAATCATGAGAAAGGAAAAAGATAATTACTTGACACATTGGAAAGAATTAACAAAAAAACAGAGCAAACTAGAATGCTATTTGGCCCTAAACAGAGAGTACACAGCGGCAGAATACCTGACCACTGTGACTGACCCAAACTTAAGGAAAGCTTTGATTATGTACAGACTCAGTGAGCATAGCCTTGCTATTGAGAAAGGCCGCCGTAGGCAGACATGGCTCTCATTTTGTGCTCACTGCCCACAAAATGAGGTGGAAACTGAGCTGCACTTCCTAACCTCCTGCCCAATGTATGACCATATTAGAGACACATATTTCCCTCAGATTACACAGATCCACAAAGAATTCGAAAACAAATCCAATTTTGATAAACTCCCATATCTACTGGGTGAAATTCCACAGTGTGCCATCACAGCAGCAAGATTTGTGACCTGTTGCCACGGGCAAAGGGCAACCAGTGAAGAACAAACACCATTGTAAATACAACCCATATTTATGCTTATTTATTTTATCTTGTGTCCTTTAACCATTTGTACATTGTTAAAACACTGTATATATATAATATGACATTTGGATTGTCTTTATTGTTTTGAAACTTGTGTATGTGTAATGTTTACTGTTCATTTTTATTGTTTATTTCACTTTATATATTCACTTTATATATTATCTACCTCACTTGCTTTGGCAATGTTAACACATGTTTCCCATGCCAATAAAGCCCCTTGAATTGAATTGAATTGAGAGAGAGAGAGAGACAGAGAGTGAGAGAGAGACAGAGAGAGAGAGAGAAACACAGAGAGGCACAGAGAGAGAGAGAGAGACAGAGAGTGAGAGAAAGAGAGTGAGAGAGAGACAGAGAGTGAGAGACAGAGAGTGAGAGACATAGAGAGAGTAGACAAGGAGAAAAGAGGGAGCTATAGGAGATTGGGTAGAAAAACTGGAAAAGGAGAATGTGGAGAGAGAGGACAGTAAAATGAAGCCAGGGGTTGTGTGTGTGAATCCCCAAAAGCGAACCTGCTATTTGGTCTGTCTGTCTGTCTGTCTAGATTCTATATGTCCCAGCTGTTGGGTGGCAGTGGAGGGCAGAGGCGTTACACACTGGGGCCATTGTTCCTCCTCTGCCTGCCCTACTGGGCTCAGGGCTCCATAATGCTGTCTCTGTCCTAATCCTGTCTCACTGACTGACTGGTGCCTCTTGTGTATCACCACCCTTCATCCCTGTCCTCTGTCTTTCTCCCACCCCCCACCCCCACCCAGAACCTCTTCTCTCTTCCTACTGCTCCCATTGGAGCAGAAGTGCCCCCCATTCACTACAGTCAGAGAGAGTCTGGGTGGCAACCTAACCCTGCCCTCTCTCACCCCATCATTCACCTTTCCAACCCTTTTTAACCCAGATTGTTCTCTCACTTCTCTTTCCCTCCCTCCCTCATTCTGTCTTCCTCTCTCTACAGCAGACAGCAGGTACTCACAGTATGATATCTTTCTCTCTCCTCTCCACCTATTTTATTCCCTCCCTTTGTCTCTCTCCTCCCTGTCTCTCTCCTCTCCTCCCTGTCTCCCTCTCTCTCTCTGCCTCAATAAGGTTAAGGATAAACCAAATACGCTCTCTGTCTCTCTCTGTCTCCCTCTCTGTCTCTCTCTCTGTCTCCCTCTCTGTCTCCCTCCTCATCTCCTCCCTGTCTCTCTCCTCCCTGTCTCTCTCCTCTCCTCCCTGTCTCCCTCTCTCTCTCTGCCTCAATAAGGTTAAGGATAAACCAAAGACGCTCTCTGTCTCTCTCTGTCTCCCTCTCTGTCTCCCTCCTCATCTCCTCCCTGTCTCTCTCCTCCCTGTCTCTCTCCTCTCCTCCCTGTCTCCCTCTCTCTCTCTGCCTCAATAAGGTTAAGGATAAACCAAAGACGCTCTCTGTCTCTGTCTGTCTCCCTCTCTGTCTCGCTCTCTGTCTCTGTCTGTCTCCCTCTCTGTCTCCCTCTCTGTCTCTCTCTGTCTCCCTCTCTGTCTCCCTCCCTGTCTCCCTCTCTCTCTCCCTCTCTGTCTCCCTCTCTGTCTCTCTCTCTCTCTGTCTCTCTCTCTGTCTCCCTCCTCATCTCCGCCCTCCTTCCCTCTTTCCGTGGTGTGTAAACTGTAAACTGCAGGTGTTCCGTGTATGATATCTCTCGTAATGGCTCACATGATGGTGCAGGGAAGTCTCAGAATCGTATGTGGTCATTGAGTAAGAGGTAATGTGTTGTTTTGAAGCCACACCACCTCTAGTAACCATATGTACTTCAACTGCCTATAGGGGGGAACGGAAGCCTTCAGAGTATTAGCTGTTGTGTAGTAATAGGGTAACTAGCCTAACAGGTTACTGATACACAATAATCTAGAAGAAAAATAAACGCACACCTATTTAAGCGAGGTGCTGGCCAGCGGAGTAGAAACTTGAAAATAAAAGAGAGCCGCACACTCTTGGAGCTCAGATGCAAAAATGTAATACCAACGTTTCGACAGCCAAGCTGTCTTCATCAGGGTATAATCATATACCCTGATACACAATAACCACTAGTAACCTAGGTTGTTTGTGGAAGTGCTTCTCCTAGGTAGGCTAACCCTGTGCTGTGGCTGTGAACGTAAAGAGTTCAGGAGGACCCTGAGGACTACAGTCAGTCAGTCAGTAATCAGTAATACATGATCAGGCCTGGAACCAGAGCTGCTTTCTGTTGCATGGTTGGCCTGCTCCTTTCTCTCAGTCTCTCTCTCCACCCAAGCACTGTGACACAATGGGGTCAGGTAAGGTAGGGAGACTGCGTGTGTGTATATGTGTGTGTGTGCAGGCAGGAGGCCCCTCCTGCGGTGTCGTGTGTTTGTTTGGATGGTAAACGTAGTCTGATACTTTACACAGCACAATGCAGCAGCTTGAGTCCCCCTCAGCGTCCACTGGATACTGTGTGTCTTTGAGCACATTCCTTTGTGGTCATATTATCTAACCAGGTGAATTTGTTAAAGTGGGACCATAGTTACACACATTAGATTTTAGCTGGTTTTTAGGTGTCTGCTCTGCTCCTCTCTTAGACTATAGATGAATTAAACAGGACCAAACCAGCACCATAGGCAACAATACATTACAGTGGCATGCAGGCTTGTGCTTGTTTCAGTACATGTTTATTTCTGTGTAATAGATTTGAATATGCAAAGTTACCTAAAGCACAGAGACTCGGCAGCTGACATACACCGTTCTCTGTCTCTGTGTCTATGCAAGATGGGATCACTGGCTGCACGACAAGCCTCATCTCTCTCTCAAAATTCAATTTCAATTTAAGGGCTTTATTGGCATGGGACACATATGGTAACATTGCCAAAGCAAGTGAACTAGATCAACAAAAGTGAAAGAAACAATCAAAATGAACAGTAAACATTACACTCACAGAAGTTCCAAAAGAATAAAGACATGTCAAATGTCATATTATGTGGAAATAGTTAAAGTACAAAAGGGAAAATAAACATAAATATAGGTTGTATTTACAATGGTGTTTCTTCTTCACTGGTTGCCCTTTTCTTTTGGCAACAGGTCATAAATCTTGCTGCTGTGACGGCACACTGTGGTATTTCACCTAGTCGAATTCTTTGTGGATCTGTGTAAACTGAGGGAAATACAATAAGGGCACAAGGCGAGACCCAAATGCAGACACAGGAGGCAGATGGTTGAGCTCCGATATTTATTATAACAACGGGGTAGGCCAAAGGCAAGTCGAGGACAGGTGTTCATAAACCAGGTAAAAGTCCAAACAGTACCAGGCGATAGGCAGAGTGGTCAGAACAGGCAGAGTGGTCAGGCAGGCAGATTCGGTTTCAGGATAGACAAGTGTCACAACCAGGAGGGCTAGGAAAAAACAGAGACTGGGAAAAATAGGGGCTAGGAAAACCGCTGGTTGACTTGGCAAAACAAGACGAACTGGCACAGAGAAACAGGAAACAGGAATAAATACACCAGGGACTAATGGGGAAAACAGGTGACACCTGGAGGTGGGTGGAGACAATCACAAAGACAGGTGAAACAGATCAGGGCGTGACAAATATGTGTCTCTAATATGGTCATACATTTGGCAGGAGTGCAGCTCAGTTTCCACCTCATTTTGTGGGCAGTGTGCACATAGCCTGTCTTCTCTTGAGAGCCAGGTCTTCCTATGGCAACCTTTCTCAATAGCAAGACTATGTTCACTGAGTCTACATAGTCAAAGCTTTCCTTAAGTTTGGGTCAGTCACAGTGGTCAGGTATTCTGCCACTGTGTATTCTCTGTTTAGGGCCAAATAACATTCTAGTTTGCTCTGTTTTTTATTAATTCTTTCCAATGTGTCAAGTAATTATCTTTTTGTTTTCTCATGATTTGGTTGGGTCTAATTGTGCTGCTGTCCTGGGGCTCTGTAGGGTGTGTTTGTGTTTGTGAACAGAGCATCAGGACCAGCTTGCTTAGGGGACTCTTCTCCAGCTTCATCTCTCTGTAGGTGATGGCTTTGTTATGGAAGGTTTGGGAATCGCTTCCTTTTAGGTGGTTGTAGAATCTAACGTCTCTTTTCTGGATTTTGATAATTAGTGGGTATCGGCCTATGTCACACCCTGACCATAGTTTGCTTTGTATTTTTCTATGTTTTGGTTAGTCAGGGTGTGATCTGAGTGGGCATTCTATGTTGGATGTCTTGTTTGTCTATTTCTATGTCTGGCCTGATATGGTTCTCAATCAGAGGCAGGTGTTAGTCATTGTCTCTGATTGGGAACCATATTTAGGTAGCCTGGGTTTCACAGTGTGTTTGTGGGTGATTGTTCCTGTCTCTGTGTTTGCACCAGATAGGACTGTTTAGGTTTTCACATTTCATTGTTTTGTAGTTTATTCATGTATAGTTTTCCTTTATTAAACAAACATGAATCATCACCACGCTGCGTTTTGGTCCGCCTCTACTTCACAACAGGAAAACCGTTACAGAATCACCCACCACAACAGGACCAAGCGGCGTGGTAACGGGCAACAGCAGCGAAAAGAGGAATGGACATGGGAGGACGTTATGGACAGCAAGAGTATGGACTATACTACTTGGGAGGAGATAGACAGGTGGGCGGTCGACCCAGGGAGAGTGCCGGAGCCCACCTGGGATTCGATGGAGCAGTGCGCAGAAGGTTATCGGAGAATGGAGTTGGCGAAGCAAGCACGGCGGCGCGGACGGAAGCCCGAGAGTCAGCCCCAAAAATGTATTGGGGGGGGGGGCTCACAGGGAGTATGGCTACGCCAGGTAGGAGACCTGCGCAAACTCCCTGTGCTTACCGGGGGGCTAGAGAGACCGGGCAGGCACCGTGTTATGCTGTGGTGCGCACGGTGTCTCCAGTGCGGGTGCATAGCCCGGTGCGGTACATTCCAGCTCCGCGTATCGGCCGGGCTAGAGTGAGCATCGAGCCAAGTGCCATGAAGCCGGCTCTACGCATCTGGTCTCCAGTGCGTCTCCTTGGGCCGGCTTACATGGCACCAGCCTTGCGCTCGGTGTCTCCGGGTTCGCCTGCATAGCCCAGTGCGGGCTATTCCACCTCGCCGCACTGGCAGGGCGACCGGGAGCATTCAACCAGGTAAGGTTGGGCAGGCTCGGTGCTCAAGAGCTCCAGTGCGCCTGCACGGTCCGGTCTATCCAGTACCACCTCCACGCATCAGCCCTCCGGTGGCAGCTCCCCGCACCAGGCTTCCTGTGCGTGTTCTCGGCCCAGTACCACCAGTGCCAGCACCACGCATCAGACCTACAGTGCGCCTCGCCTGTCCAGCGCTGCCAGAGCCTTCTTCCTCTTCAGCGCTGTCGGAGTCTCCCGCCTGTTTAGCGCTGCCAGAGCCTTCCGCCTCTACAGCGCTGCCGGAGTCTCCCGCCTGTCCAGAGCTGCCAGTCTGCAGGGAGCTGCCAGTCTGCAAGGAGCTACCAGTCTGCAAGGAGCTGCCAGTCTGCAAGGAGCCGCCAGAGCTGCAGGTCTGCAGGATGCCGCCAGAGCCGCCAGTCAGCATGGAGCAGCCAGAGCCGCCAGTCAGCATGGGGCAGCCAGAGCCGCCAGTCAGCATGGAGCAGCCAGAGCCGCCAGTCAGCATGGAGCAGCCAGAGCCGCCAGTCAGCATGGAGCAGCCAGAGCCGCCAGTCAGCATGGAGCAGCCAGAGCCGCCAGTCAGCATGGAGCAGCCAGAGCCGCCAGTCAGCATGGAGCAGCCAGAGCCGCCAGTCAGCATGGAGCAGCCAGAGCCGCCAGTCAGCATGGAGCAGCCAGAGCAGCCAGTCAGCATGGAGCAGCCAGAGCAGCCAGTCAGCATGGAGCAGCCAGAGCAGCCAGTCAGCATGGAGCAGCCAGAGCTGCTAGTCAGCATGGAGCAGCCAGAGCTGCCAGTCAGCATGGATCAGCCAGAGCTGCCAGTCAGCCAGGATCTTCCAGATCCGCCAGTCAGCCAGGATCCGCTATTCAGCCAGTATCCGCCATTCAGCCAGGATCTTCCAGATCCGCCAGTCAGCCAGGATCTGCCAGAACTGCCAGTCAGCCAGGATCTGCCAGAACTGCCAGCCAGTCAGGATCTGCCAGAGCCAACTACCTGCCTGGGCTTCCTCTCAGTGCTGAGCTTCCTCTCAGTGCTGAGCTTCCTCTCAGTGTTGGGCTTCATCTCAGTGCTGGGCTTCCTCTCAGTGCTGGGCTTCCTCTCAGTCCCGAGCTACCCCTCAGTCCCGAGCTACCCCTCAGTCCCGAGCTACCCCTCAGTCCCGAGCTACCCCTCAGTCCCGAGTTGCCCCTCTGTCCCGAGCTGCCCCTCTGTCCCGAGCTGCCATTAAGTAGGGTCGCCGTGGTTAGGAGGCCACGGAAGCGGACAAGGTGGGGGACTAAGACTATGGTGAAGTGGGGGCCACGTCCAGCACCAGAGCCGCCACTGCGGACAGATGCCCACCCAGACCCTCCCCTATAGGTTCAGGTTTTGCGGCCGGAGTCCACACCTTGTGTACTGTCACACCCTGACCATAGTTTGCTTTGTATGTTTCTATGTTTTGGTTGGTCAGGGTGTGATCTGAGTGGGCATTCTATGTTGGATGTCTTGTTTGTCTATTTATATGTCTGGCCTGATATGGTTCTCAATCAGAGGCAGGTGTTAGTCATTGTCTCTGGCTGCTCCATGCTGACATGAATCATCACCACGCTGCGTTTTGGTCCGCCTCTACTTCACAACAGGAAAACCGTTACAGCCTAACTCTGCTCTGCATGTAGTATTTGGTGTTTTACATTGTACACAGAGGATATTTTTGCAGAATTCTGCATGCGGAGTCTCCATTTGGTGTTTGTCCCATTTTGTGAATTCTTGGTTGGTGAGTGGAACCCAATATAAAACCCATGTACACGGACGGACCTGGGCCCTGACAGTAAATCTCAGTAAGACCAAAATAATACGGTCTGTACAACCATAAAGGGCAATGGGTTCTATAACGGATTCAAGTATTTTTTAGCCAGATCCTAATTGGTATGTCAAATTTTATGTTCCTTTTGATTGCATAGAATGCCCTTCTTGCCTTGTCTCTAAGATTCTTGCCTTCTTGCCTTGTCTCTAAGACAGCTTTGTGGAAGTTATCTGTGGTGCTGATGTTTAGGCTGAGGTATGTATAGTTTTTTGTGTGCTCTAGGGCAACAGTGTCTAGATGGAATTTGTATTTGTGGTCCTGGCGACTGGACCTTTTTTGGAACACCATTATTTTGGTCTTACTGAGATTTACTGTCAGGGCCCTGTGCAGAAGATCTAGGTGCTGCTGTAGGACCTCCTTGGTTGGGGAGAGAAGCACCAGATCATCAGCAAACAGTAGACATTTGACTTCAGATTCTAGTAGGGTGAGGCCGGGTGCTGCAGATGATTCTAGTGCCCTCGCCAATTCATTGATATATATGTTGAAGAGGGTGGGGCTTAAGCTGCATCCTTGTCTCACCCCACGGCCCTGTGGAAAGAAATGTGTTTTTTGCCTATTTTAATCGCACACTTGTTTGTGTACATGGGTTTTATAATGTTGTATGTTTTTCCCCCAACACCACCTTCCATCAATTTGTATAGCAGACCCTCATCCCAAATTGAGTCAAAAGCTTTTTTGAAATCAACAAAGTATGAGAATACGTTGCCTTTGTTGTGGTTTGTTTGTTTGTAAATTGGGGTGTCCAGGGTGAATACGTGGTCTGTCGTACGATAATTTGGTAAAAGGCCAATTTGACATTTGCGCCATTACATTTACGTTTTCACTGAGGAAATATACAAGCCTGCTGTTAATGATAATGCGGAGGATTTCCCCAAGGTTGCTGTTGACGCATATCCCACGGTAGTTATTGGGGTCAAATTTGTCTCCACTTTTGTGGATTGGGGTGATCAGTTCTTGGTTCCAAATATTGGGGAAGATGTCAGAGCTAAGGATGATGTTAAAGAGTTTTAGTATAGCCAATTGGAATTTGTGGTCTGTATATTTTATAATTTCATTGAGGATATCATGAACACCACAGGCCTTTTTGGGTTGGAGGGTTTGTATTTTGTCCTGTAGCTCATTCAAGGTAATTGGAGAATCCAGTGGATTCTGGTAGTCTTTAATAGTTGATTCTAAGATTTGTATTTGATAATGTATATGTTTTTGCTGTTTGTTATTTGTTATAGGGTTTACCCATACATGTGTGGTTTACCCATACATCTCTGTTTTGGATTGTCTATGGATTCTTCAATTACATTGAGCTGATTTCTGACGTGCTGTTCCTTTTTTCCCCTTAGTTTATTTCTGTATTGTTTAAGTGATTCACCATAGTGAAGGCGTATGCTCAGGTTTTCTGCGTCTATATGTTTTTTGTTGGACAGGTTTCTCATTTTATTTCCTAGGTTTTTGCGTTCTTCATCAAACCATTTGTCATAGTTGTTAATTTTCTTCGGCTTTCTGTTTCCTTTTTTTTATTTGATAAGGAAGCTGATAGGTCAAATATACAAGTTTACACCTTCACTGTTACAGTGAAACGTTTTGTTCAGGAAGATGTCTAAAAGGGATTGAATTTGTTGTTGCCTAATTGTTTTTTGCTAGGTTTCCACACTACATTCCTTCCATCTATAGCATTTCTTAATATTATTAATTTCCTTTGGCTTTGATGCCTCATGATTGAGAATTGCTCTGTTCAAGTAGACTGTGATTTTGCTGTGATCTGATAGGGGTGTCAGTGGGCTGATTGTGAATGCTCTGAGAGACTTTGGGTTGAGGTCAGTGATGAAGTAGTCTACAGTACTACTGCCAAGAGATGAGCTATAGGTGTACCTACCATAGGAGTCCCCTCGAAGCCCACCATTGACTATGTTCATACCCAGCATGCGACAGAGCGGCAGGAGTTTTGATCCGTTTTGTTGGTTATGTTGTCGTAGTTGTGCCTCGAGGGCATATGGGGGAGGGAATGCTGTCACCTCCAGGTTCTGGCATTTAGGTCGCCACAGACGAGTACATGTCTCTGGGCCTGGAAATGATTGATTTCCCCCTCCAAGATGGAGAAGCCTTCTTCATTAAAGTATGGGGATTCTCTCTCTTTTTCTCTCTCTCTCCCAGTCTCTCTCACACACACACACACACACACACACACACACACACACACACACACACACACACACACACACACACACACACACACACACACACACACACACACACACTCCCTGATGGTGGTGGCATTGAGGTGGAACGCCCTGATACCCTGGTCTCTGTGGTGATGTGTGTTGATTGATGGAGGGGCAGAGTGGTGGGAGGTGAGGTGTGTTAATCACGCCTGGGCAGTTGAATCCCCCGCGTCACGATTCAGTTGCCTGTATTCAATTACAGCCACAGAGGAGCGTATGAGCATTTTCATAAACACCATTATTCCTGTATTTATTCCCCTCAGATGGAGGAATGAAGGAGGGAGTCTGAGAAGGAGTAAGATAACAAGATAGTAGGGGATGAAGGGAAAGGAAGGAAAATAAAAGTGATGGATAGCAAAGAAAATAGTGAGGTTAGAATGAGTTAGAGAAAGTGAGAGATGAAGGGAGAGAGGTAGGAAGAGATATTGTAGTGAGAAAAAAGAAAGGAAAGGAGGTAGCCGTTTAGCATCTCAATGTGTTTGACCCCAATCCCTCAGCAGGATGACACACACACACACACACACACACAATACTGCCTGCCAATTAGAAGCCAATATTTAGCTGTTTTAATTACGTCTTACTGTGAGGAGGCGTCTCTCGTTGGATTTACATGCGGCCAGGCTCAGCCCAGACACAGCCCTGTATCAATTTGGTTTGGAACGGGGCCCGGCCCAGGCAGACACCCTCCCATCCTGGCATCCGGATGGGCAGACAGGCAGCAGAGGCAGGCCAGTCTGCACTCTCCTCCGTTGTCTTTTATGTTTTCACAGAATATTCCAGCCAGCCAACCACCAAAGCCTCTGCTTAGAAACATATAATGCATACTGTAAATATCAATTACTGGTTCCAACAGTATTAGCAATTCATATCAGTCCATGGAATACACAGGGGCGTGAAAGCACTGGTTTAGAGTAGAGGTCACACAGAGGGTAAAGGGGATTCTATGGCACTTAGGAGCTGTTCGAAAATAGGTGGAATAGATAGGAAATATCTGCAGAGCCAGGAGGAGAGGAGGAGGAGAAGGATAAGGAGGAGGAAGAGAGGAAGTAGTTCACAGGAAGTTTAGAATGATTAAAAGCTCCTCTAGCAGGCAGGCAGGGCCAGAGGAGCTGCCGGGGAGGTGTGGCGACATTTGATTTGATTTTTGGTTTCTATTTCTGTAGATGTTTCTTTAGGGTCGCGGTGCCACTGCAATATAGCATATAGTTAAGGAAGTGTACACTATCTCTTACTTCTACCCCCTCCTTTTTCGAACATTCTGTTAAAAATCGCGCAACTTTTCAGCGTCCTGCTACTCATGCCAGGAATATAGTATATGCATATGATTAGTATGTGTGGATAGAAAACACTCTGAAGTTTATAAAACTGGTTAAATCACGGCTGTGACTATAACAGATCGTGTGTTTCATTGAAAAACGCAAGAAAAACTGCTCTCTGAAAGCTAAAAATAATTTCCATAAGTCACTTCCACGAGTTGTTAAAAGAGAACAGAATTTAATATCGACCTGCCTGCAATTCATACAAATTCCACACGATGTCGCCATTGTCGTCATTTTCAATTGAATTAATTGTTGGAAAATCCATCTATCTGGCATCCATTTTCCCAGTCTTCACCCGGATGTTGTTGAAGAAGACATTAGCAGCCATTGATTTGCAAGCGAAGACCTATTGAAAATACATCGCCCTGTAATCATTTTGATAGATTATAAACGTTTACTAATACCTAAAGTTGGATTACAAAAGGATTTCGAAGTGTTTTGTGAAAGTTTATCGTCGACTTTTTTAATTTTAAAAAATTACGCAGCGTTTAAAAACGATGTTTTTTTCTGAATGACACAGCTTCCATACAAAGCTATTTTGGGTATATATGGACCGATTTAAACGAAAAAAAGACCCAATAGTGATGTTTATGGGGCATATAGGAGTGCCAAGAAAGAAGCTCGTCAAAGGTAATGAATGTTTTATATTTTATTTCTGCGTTTTGGGTAGCGCCGGCTACCGCAAAATCTGTTGTTTACGTGTCGTGCTGGCATTTTGGGGGGTGCATGCTATCAGATAATAGCTTCTCATGCTTTCGCCAAAAAGCATTTTAAAAATCTGACTTGCTGGCTAGGTTCACAACGAGTGTAGCTTTAATTCAATACCCTGCTTGTGAATTTTGATCAAAGATTAAGTTGTAACGAGTACATTTAGCATTTAGCGTAGCGCATTTGCATTTCCAGGTGCATACTTGAGACGTCTGCGTCTCAAGTATGGTCAAGAAGTTAAGGAGTATCTTAAGGGCAGGGCAAATACTGTAATACTGTGTTGCTAAGACAAGGGCTCCCCTTATGCAAGCTTCTTCTTCAATTTATAGACTCCATGCCTACAAACCCGGTGTGAGTGTATACCATTACATACATGCAATAGAGGATGCAATCAAAACAGTGATGTTCTGTAGCATAAACATCACAGTCATTTAGCATTTCAGAATTGTTGTTGTTGTCGTTGTTGTCCTGGTCTCTGTAATACATTGGATTCAACTTCATAGAATAGCTAGTGAATCTGATGTACTGTATTGCCCATGAGGGCACATGTGGCCAGGCAGCCAGTGGACTTTGACTGGCTGTGACTGACTGACTGACTGTGACTGGGGACCATCATCCAGTCCACAGCCACAGAAAACCACAGAGTTAAGCCTACCGCTGTTGGCGTCTGGATGAGAGTTGGTGCTTACAGCATGGACCCAGTGCAGACCCAGTGAGGTGAACTGAGTTCAATTGAGTTGAAGCTACTTGATATTGTTTTGTGGATGCCTGTACAGGGGTCAGATTAGCTTTAAGAAATCTGCATTTTCAAAATGCAGACCGTAAAAAAAATTGCGTTTTAAACCATTTCACCTGCGTGAACCCTAACCCTTCAATAGAGTGATCAGGAACGTGCAACTGTAGTTTTTCTTCACACAAAATACATTTGTCATAAAATAGTTTTAATCAGATGGTAACACAAGTGCAACACTATTTGGCTAGCAACCACACAAGTAAATGAGTTTACAATTAAAAAGTTAAGTATTTTTATGCATGGCCATCAGATTTCTCATGTTTATCATAGAAAGAATGTAGCCAGCTACGTTTCCTAATGTTTTGCCATTTTAAAAACTCCACCGGAGAAAAGTACAGCAGTCAGAGCGCTGTCTGCTGTTCGTCAATGCAGGAAGCGGATTTATCAAGACGATAGCAAATATTTCTCATCCACGTGGAGAAGTGCAACTGAAGCACAAATGTGTCCTTTTATTAATGATTTGAAGCGAACCGTGACTGAAGCTGTATAGAAATGAAAATATGAAGCATTTTAGATGTGTGTTGTTGTTGTGTGAAAAATGCTGAATTCTGCGCGAATGCGACCCTGCTGTAGGATTAGTAGACATTGAGATCAAGGTTTGCCCCCTCCCTTGTTTTTTCTGATGGGTATTGAGTTGACAAGGAAGTATGCTGTGCGTCAGTTTCACATGGATTAGTTTGTGTGGTTTTATCCCAGCAGGTGTTCCAAACCATCTCTTTCCCTCTTTAGATTCTGTTCTATGGTTCTACATTAAAATTCAAAATATGCAAGCCTTTCTCACACACGCACACACACACATGCACACACACTCACATACACGATACACACACGTACGCACTCACAAGCAAAGGTGTTGGAATGTGAGGACTGTGAAGCTGACAGATGGATTGCAGCAGTATAATCAGTCTTCTGCTCGGTAGGTTATTTTATTCAGGAGCAAGTGCTGCTCCTAGAGCGAAGCAAGGGACCGTGGAGAGGAAAGAGCAGAAGAGAAGGGAGGAGGAGGGGTAAGAGGCGCTATGCCATTCCGATCTTTTTATTAGGTGAGTGTTCCGATTGATCCCAACCTTTCCCTCTGCGGGCAGCTGTCCAGAATCCAGCTCCGAGACACCGAGCATGGTGACATTTTGGCTTCTGTGCTCCGAGCCACACGGGCACGGCAGCTTCTGGCAATTGTGTGCGTGCGTGCATGTTGGGGGGTGTGTGTTTGACTGGTATGACCTATTACAGTGAGGCCAGGCGGTATCTCTCACAACTAAAGTAAGGCTTTTAGCACAGTGAATTGTAATGAAATTCTCCAGTTTGGGAACATTTTGGCTTCCTAGTAGATTACAACGACAATGGATGCAGAGAGTGTCGCCACTGCTCAACGGGAATAGCCTATGCAGCTGCCAACACCTCACACATGTTGACACATTTACACTGACATCACCCCAGCATTCCTACCACCGGAGCTGAAGACAAAGAAACAACAACACAACATCTTTCTGCATTCAAGCAGCCCTTCGCAGCTGATTCTGACCGGGCCAAAGACATTACAAGAGTGATAGGTATGTTTATAGCCGCGGTGCCGTGGATATGCGCTGATTGTCGTTGGTTGAGAAGAATAGGGGGAAAGTGCTCAAGCCACATTACGAATTTTGCCCCTAAGCACTAATTTCAGCAAACCGGTAGTACCCGCTAGAGGTCGACCGATTTATGATTTTTCAACTCCGATACCAATTATTGGAGGACCAAAAAAAGCCGATACCGATTAATCAGCCGATTTTATTTATTTATTTGTAATAATGACAATTGCAACAATACTGAATGAACACTTATTTTAACTTAATATAATACATCAATAAAATCAATTTAGCTTCAAATAAAATGAAACATGTTCAATTTGATTTAAATAATGCAAAAACAAAGTGTTGGAGAAGAAAGTAAAAGTGCAATATGTGCCATGTAAGAAAGCTAATGTTTAAGTTCCTTGCTCAGAATATGAAAGCTGGTGGTTCCTTTTAACATGAGTCTTCAATATTCCCAGGTAAGAAGTTTTAGGTTGTAGTTATTATAGGAATTATAGGACTATTTCTCTCTATACGATTTGTATTTCATATACCTTTGACTATTGGATGTTCTTATAGGCACTTTACTATTGCCAGTATAACAGCATAGCTTCCGTCCCTATCCTCGCTCCTACCTGGGCTCGAACCAGGAACACATCGACAACAGCCACCCTTGAAGCAGCTTTCCCCATGCAGAGCAAGGGGAACAACTACTCCAAGTCTCAGAGCGAGTGACGTTTGAAACGCTATTAGCGCGCACTCTGCTAACTAGCTAGCCATTTCAGATTGGTTACACCAGCCTAATCTCAGGAGTTGATAGGCTTGAAGTCATAAACAGCACAATGCTTGAAGCACAGCAAAGAGCTGCTGGCAAAACTCCCAAAAGTGCTGTCTGAATGAAGCCTGCTGCTGCCTACCATCGCTCAGTCCGACTGCTCTATCAAATCATGGACTTAATTATAACATAATAACACACAGAAATACGAGCCTTAGGTCATTAATATGGTCGAATCCGGAAACTATCATTTAGAAAACAAAACGTTTATTCTTTCAGTGAAATATGGAACCGTTCCGTATTTTATCTAACGGGTGGCATCCCTAAGTCTAAATATTGCTGTTACATTGCACAACCTTCAATGTTATGTCATAATTACGTAAAATTCTGGCAAATTAGTTCGCAACGAGCCAGGCGGCCCAAACTGATGCATATACACTGACACAATTTCACCTGGTTAATATTGCCTGCTAACCTGGATTTCTTTTAGCTAAATATGCAGGTTTAAAAATATATACTTCTGTGTATTGATTTTAAGAAAGGCATTGATGTTTATGGTTAGGTATAGGTTGGACAGTTCTTTTTCGCGAATGCGCACCGCATCAATTATATGCAACGCAGGACACGTTAGATAAACTAGTAATATCATCAACCATGTGTAGTGTGTATAAACATGTGTATAACTAGTGATTATGATTGATTGATTGTTTTTTATAAGATAAGTTTAATGATGAGTAATCGTGTGTCTTCATTTAAAGCTGCAATGTGTATCTTTTTGGGAGGCTGAACCAAATTTACATAGAAATCTGTAATTCTCATTGAAATCGTGTCTAAAAAGCGGTAGATCTGTTCTATGTCAATCAATCAAATCAGCTGATGTCACAAAGTGCTGTACAGAAACCCAGCCTAAAACCTCAAACAGCAAGCAATGCAGGTGTAGAAGCACCGTGGCTAGGAAAAACTCCCTAGAATGGCCGGAACCTAGGAAGAAACCTAGAGAGGAGCCAGGCTATGAGGGGTGGCCAGTCCTCTTCTGTCTGTGCCGGGTGGAGATTATAACAGCACATGGCCAAGATGTTCAAATGTTCATAGTTGACCAGCAGGGTCAAATAATAATAATCACAGTGGTTGTAGTGGGTGCAACAGGCCAGCACCTCAGGAGTAAATGTCAGTTGGCTTTTCATAGCCGAGCATTCTATGTGCACTATTTCTATGCTTCCCGTTCTTAAGTTTAGCTTTTTGCATCTTTTACTTTCGGTTTTGTACACCAGCATGTACAACAGCTGAAAATACAATACTTTTGGTTATGGAAAATATATTTCCCAGCGGTTTAGATGGCACAATGGTTCTCTACACCAGCCTTTCTTAAAGTATGGGTCACGACCCACATGTTAATGGTGGGTTGCGACGTGTCAGAGTAAATGTATAATTATTTAATGAATTACAGGAATTGATTTGGCCAAGTGCATCTGCGCTGTCTGTTCAGTGCACTCTCTGTTCACTGCGCTCCCTGTTCAGTGCGCTCTCTGTTCAGTGCGCTCTCTGTTCAGTGCGCTCCTTGTTCAGTGCACTCTCTGTTCAGTGCGCTCTCTGTTCAGTGCCTCCCTGTTCAGTGCGCTCTCTGTTCAGTGCGCTCTCTGTTCAGTGCGCTCCCTGTTCAGTGCGCTCTCTGTTCAGTGCGCTCTCTGTTCAGTGCGCTCCTTGTTCAGTGCGCTCTCTGTTCAGTGCGCTCCCTGTTCAGTGCGCTCCCTGTTCAGTGCGCTCCTTGTTCAGTGCACTCTCTGTTCAGTGCCCTCTCTGTTCAGTGCGCTCTCTGTTCAGTGCGCTCCCTGTTCAGTGCGCTCTCTGTTCAGTGCGCTCTCTGTTCAGTGCGCTCCCTGTTCAGTGCGCTCCCTGTTCAGTGCGCTCTCTGTTCAGTGCGCTCTCTGTTCAGTGCGCTCTCTGTTCAGTGCGCTCTCTGTTCAGTGCGCTCTCTGTTCAGTGCGCTCTCTGTTCAGTGCGCTCCCTGTTCAGTGCGCTCCCTGTTCAATGCGCTCTCTGTTCAGTGCGCTCTCTGTTAAATGCGCTCTCTGTTCAGTGCGCTCTCTGTTCAGTACGCTCTCTGTTCAGTGCGCTCTCTGTTCAGTGCGCTCCCTGTTCAGTGCGCTCCCTGTTCAGTGCGCTCTCTGTTCAGTGCGCTCCCTGTTCAGTGCGCTCTCTGTTCAGTGCACTCTCTGTTCAGTGCGCTCCTTGTTCAGTGCACTCTCTGTTCAGTGCGCTCCCTGTTCAGTGCGCTCTCTGTTCAGTACGCTCCCTGTTCAGTGCGCTCCTTGTTCAGTGCGCTCTCTGTTCAGTGCCCTCTCTGTTCAGTGCGCTCTCTGTTCAGTGCGCTCCCTGTTCAGTGCGCTCCCTGTTCAGTGCGCTCTCTGTTCAGTGCGCTCTCTGTTCAATGCGCTCTCTGTTCAGTGCGCTCTCTGTTCAGTGCGCTCTCTGTTCAGTGCGCTCTCTGTTCAGTGCGCTCTCTGTTCAGTGCGCTCTCTGTTCAGTGCGCTCTCTGTTCAGTGCGCTCTCTGTTCAGCGCGCTCTCTGTTCAGCGCGCTCTCTGTTCAGCGCGCTCTCTGTTCAGCGCGCTCTCTGTTCAGCGCGTTCTCTGTTCAGCGCGCTCTCTGTTCAGTGCCCTCTCTGTTCAGTGCGCTCTCTGTTCAGTGCGCTCTCTGTTCAGTGCCCTCTCTGTTCAGCGCGCTCTCTGTTCAGCGCGCTCTCTGTTCAGTGCGCTCCCTGTTCAGTGCGCTCTCTGTTCAGTGCGCTCCTTGTTCAGTGCTCTCTCTGTTCAGTGCCCTCTCTGTTCAGTGCGCTCCCTGTTCAGTGCGCTCCCTGTTCAGTGCCCTCTCTGTTCAGTGCGCTCTCTGTTCAGTGCGCTCCCTGTTCAGTGCGCTCCCTGTTCAGTGCGCTCTCTGTTCAGAGCGCTCCCTGTTCAGTGCGCTCTCTGTTCAGTGCGCTCTCTGTTCAGTGCGCTCCCTGTTCAGTGCGCTCTCTGTTCAGTGCGCTCTCTGTTCAGTGCGCTCTCTGTTCAGTGCGCTCTCTGTTCAGTGCGCTCTCTGTTCAGTGCGCTCTCTGTTCAGTGCGCTCTCTGTTCAGTGCGCTCCCTGTTCAGTGCGCTCCCTGTTCAATGCGCTCTCTGTTCAGTGTGCTCTCTGTTCAGTGCGCTCTCTGTTCAGTGCGCTCCCTGTTCAGTGCGCTCTCTGTTCAGTGCGCTCTCTGTTCAGTGCGCTCCCTGTTCAGTGCGCTCCCTGTTCAGTGCGCTCTCTGTTCAGTGCGCTCTCTGTTCAGTGCGCTCTCTGTTCAGTGCGCTCTCTGTTCAGTGCGCTCCCTGTTCAGTGCGCTCCCTGTTCAGTGCGCTCTCTGTTCAGTGCGCTCTCTGTTCAATGCGCTCTCTGTTCAGTGCGCTCTCTGTTCAGTGCGCTCTCTGTTCAGTGCGCTCTCTGTTCAGTGCGCTCTCTGTTCAGTGCGCTCTCTGTTCAGTGCGCTCTCTGTTCAGCGCGCTCTCTGTTCAGCGCGCTCTCTGTTCAGCGCGCTCTCTGTTCAGCGCGCTCTCTGTTCAGCGCGCTCTCTGTTCACCGCGTTCTCTGTTCAGCGCGCTCTCTGTTCAGTGCCCTCTCTGTTCAGTGCGCTCTCTGTTCAGTGCGCTCTCTGTTCAGTGCCCTCTCTGTTCAGCGCGCTCTCTGTTCAGCGCGCTCTCTGTTCAGCGCGCTCTCTGTTCAGTGCGCTCCCTGTTCAGTGCGCTCTCTGTTCAGTGCGCTCCTTGTTCAGTGCACTCTCTGTTCAGTGCCCTCTCTGTTCAGTGCGCTCCCTGTTCAGTGCGCTCCCTGTTCAGTGCCCTCTCTGTTCAGTGCGCTCTCTGTTCAGTGCGCTCCCTGTTCAATGCGCTCCCTGTTCAGTGCGCTCCCTGTTCAGTGCGCTCTCTGTTCAGAGCGCTCCCTGTTCAGTGCGCTCTCTGTTCAGTGCGCTCTCTGTTCAGTGCGCTCCCTGTTCAGTGCGCTCTCTGTTCAGTGCGCTCTCTGTTCAGTGCGCTCTCTGTTCAGTGCGCTCTCTGTTCAGTGCGCTCTCTGTTCAGTGCGCTCTCTGTTCAGTGCGCTCCCTGTTCAGTGCGCTCCCTGTTCAATGCGCTCTCTGTTCAGTGTGCTCTCTGTTCAGTGCGCTCTCTGTTCAGTGCGCTCCCTGTTCAGTGCGCTCTCTGTTCAGTGCGCTCTCTGTTCAGTGCGCTCCCTGTTCAGTGCGCTCCCTGTTCAGTGCGCTCTCTGTTCAGTGCGCTCTCTGTTCAGTGCACTCTCTGTTCAGTGCGCTCTCTGTTCAGTGCGCTCTCTGTTCAGTGCGAGTTCCGGTTGTTTTGAACGTGGCATCTGCCACTGACCCACTCACCACCACTCACCACTGTCATCAAATCGACTCAAGCTAGCTACAAGTTCTGACTGAGTTCAATCATCAAGCAACGAGTTTCTCTCTCTTGGTTGCATACAAACTTTGAGAAATAACGAGGAGCGCCCACAATGTGTTTTGTGCGGAAAAGTGCTTAGTGATGAGTCTCTCAAAATGAAAAAATGTCGACCAAACATCCACAGCATGTAAACCCACAGGGATCCAGAACAGAAACAGTGCTTTGACAGTGGACAAGTAAGTTGTCATTTTATAACAGCAGGAGTACTATCTCTCATAGAAGTAGATGTGAATTTCTCTTTCAAACAATCCCCTTGTAAACAGCTAATAGCTAGCTAGCTAATGTTAGCCAAAGCACGCTAGCTAATGTTAGCCAAGCACGCTAGCTAGCTACTGATAGTGCAACCCTATGTAACATTACAGATGAGGATGATCAGGCCTATTGTCTCTCTTACTGTAGAAATTATTGTTGTAAACAAGTCTAGGTTGGAACTGTTGCTGTTAAAATACAAGTAGTAATTTCTTTCTGCCGGAGAAAGCAGTAGATGTCCTGATCCAGTTTGGCACCACATACCTACGTGAGTCAGGGTTCTCAACTCTGGAATACTTCAAAACAAGTACAGAAACAGACTGAATGCTGAGAATGACATCAGTTTTGTAGAATAGACCTGCTTGTTGAATCTTCAACCAGCCACACACCTCTTATTAGGACTGTGTGTGTGTGTTTTCTGGGCTACCTCTGTGTTAGGTGATCAATCAGTTTATTCCAGTTCAGAATGAAAATGATGTATTGTATTTTACCAACAACCTAGACAGATGTGTAAGAGTTTTTAATGGAAAAAATAAATATTAATTTCTATTTATATTGGTATTTAATTTAATTGTTAATTGTTTTTGTCTATATTGCATTTGTTTTAGGCTGGCATAAGGGCAATGAAATGTACCAATATTTACATATAGTTACATGTTTTCATAAACTTGGCTCCCAGGAAAACACATGGTTTCTAATTTGGGTCCCAGGCTGCAAATGTTTAAAAACCCCTGCTCTATGCTATACTCTCTTGTTTTGTCACATAAACTGAAATTAGGCTAACTATTATCATTTTAGCAAACAGGAAATGGCAGAGAGATTCCGGCATAGTGCATCTTTAAGAAAATCTAAAGTGTTGGTATTTGTGATTGTGCTCTCATCAGGTATTATAAGACTCATGATCATATATGGAATCAGGAATACAAACCCTTTGGATTTGAATAAATAAAGCCAAATTAAATACATTAACTGTTGGCGTCCTGTGGTCCCCTAAGGACAGGGGTCAGAGTGGAGCACCATGGTTATGTAAATGTTAGCGAAGGCTCAGGGCGACCATGACCAGAGCTCTCATTTGTGTGTCAACCTGAAGAGGAGCGATAGGTCCTGACAGGCAGGCGTCCGTGGCTGATGCTGCTGTCTCTCTCTCTTCTGTCTCCACATGGTCACATAACAGCCTACTTACTATACATTATGATCTCTCATTATGACAAATATGATGCTTGATTGGTTTAGATGTAGACCTATCACTTTAGATTGGTTTAGATGTAGACCTATCACTTTAGATTGGTTTAGATGTAGACCTATGACTTTAGATTGGTTTAGATGTAGACCTATCACTTTAGATTGGTTTAGATGTAGACCTATCACTTTAGATTGGTTTAGATGTAGACCTATGACTTTAGATTGGTTTAGATGTAGACCTATGACTTTAGATTGGTTTAGATGTAGACCTATCACTTTAGATTGGTTTAGATGTAATGAAGCAGAGAAACACATTTTTTGAAAGTCTGACATGACATATCCCTGAGCGCCAGAAAAAAACTGTTCAACCAAAGAATTTGAATAAACGGTCAGACTTGAATCATGTTAGAGCAGCCTGGGAAAGACTCTGTTCCTCCACTTTTTCTACACCATTCATCTTCTATTAATCTCTACCAGAATAACATGTTGTGTGAATGGTTGGTACTGTGGTATCAGGTTTACATTTAGCCTCTCAGCAGTCAGCCTCCATTCCATCTCCTAACACTAAACGGACCGAAGCACAACCATCAGAGAGAGATGACAATGACGATAGTGATACAAAACATCCATATCCGTACATGTTCTGCTTTAGTGAGACACAGCACCTCTACTCAGAAACAGTGAGGTGAGACACACAGTACCTCTACTCAGAAACTGAGGTGAGACACACAGTACCTCTACTCAGAAACAGTGAGGTGAGACACAGCACCTCTACTCAGAAACAGTGAGGTGAGACACACAGTACCTCTACTCAGAAACAGTGAGGTGAGACACAGCACCTCTACTCAGAAACAGTGAGGTGAGACACAGTACCTCTACTCAGAAACAGTGAGGTGAGACACACAGTACCTCTACTCAGAAACAGTGAGGTGAGACACACAGTACATCTACTCAGAAACAGTGAGGTGAGACACACAGTACCTCTACTCAGAAACAGTGAGGTGAGACACAGTACCTCTACTCAGAAACAGTGAGGTGAGACACAGTACCTCTACTCAGAAACAGTGAGGTGAGACACAGTACCTCTACTCAGAAACAGTGAGGTGAGACACAGCACCTCTACTCAGAAACAGTGAGGTGAGACACACAGTACCTCTACTCAGAAACAGTAAGGTGAGACACAGCACCTCTACTCAGAAACAGTGAGGTGAGACACAGTACCTCTACTCAGAAACAGTGAGGTGAGACACACAGTACATCTACTCAGAAACAGTGAGGTGAGACACACAGTACATCTACTCAGAAACAGTGAGGTGAGACACACAGTACCTCTACTCAGAAACAGTGAGGTGAGACACAGTACCTCTACTCAGAAACAGTGAGGTGAGACACAGTACCTCTACTCAGAAACAGTGAGGTGAGACACAGTACCTCTACTCAGAAACAGTGAGGTGAGACACAGTACCTCTACTCAGAAACAGTGAGGTGAGACACAGTACCTCTACTCAGAAACAGTGAGGTGAGACACAGTACCTCTACTCAGAAACAGTGAGGTGAGACACAGTACCTCTAGAGACACAGTACCTCTACTCAGAAACAGTGAGGTGAGACACAGTACCTCTAGAGACACAGTACCTCTACTCAGAAACAGTGAGGTGAGACACAGTACCTCTACTCAGAAACAGTGAGGTGAGACACAGTACCTCTACTCAGAAACAGTGAGGTGAGACACAGTACCTCTACTCAGAAACAGTGAGGTGAGACACAGTACCTCTACTCAGAAACAGTGAGGTGAGACACAGTACCTCTACTCAGAAACAGTGAGGTGAGACACAGTACCTCTACTCAGAAACAGTGAGGTGAGACACAGTACCTCTAGAGACACAGTACCTCTACTCAGAAACAGTGAGGTGAGACACAGTACCTCTAGAGACACAGTACCTCTACTCAGAAACAGCTCGACCCAGTGTAGCGCCGAACATATTTGTTTGAGGTTCACATATATCTGCGTTGGGGAGATAACGGCCAGAGAAGCGACGGCTGACGTGACAGCGGTATAATGACGACTCAGACATCCGTGGCTCACGCACGCCGGCAGAAGAGCATCGGCGAGGGGCAGGGACGGAACTCTGGGAAAAGATAAAGGCCATCGCCTGGGACTGGCGATAAGAACCTGGACCCTCTCCTCCTTAACAGCCCTGAAACACTCACACACAGTCACACACGAATGTCTCACACACAGACACACACACTCCCTGACTGGCCTGCTAGCCTTCCCCACCAAACAATCAAGGGAATGCCCAGGCCTTGAAATATGCCCGCTGATAAGAAATGAGAGGAAGGGGGAGGGAGTGAGAGAGAGAATGGGAGAGAGAAAAAGAGACATCCTTTTCAATATGTGTTGATTGGAGGCGAGCAGGGATACACACAATGCCTTCTGACAGAGCGCCGAGATGGAGAGAGAGAAGAGAGAGGAGACATCACCATACATGAATCTAACGACTGATCTAAAGCCACCTATACTGTCGTTGTTTATAGAGCAACGGTCATGTTTTTTTATTCTAAGAAATGCAACAGTTAGACAATGGATGAACATAAACTCAGCAAAAAAATAAACGTCCTCTCACTGTCAACTGCATTTATTTTCAGCAAACTTAACTTGTGTAAATATTTGTATGAAAATAATGATTCAACAACTGAGACGTAAACTGAACAAGTTCCACAGACATGTGACTAACATAAATGGAATAATGTATCCCTGAACAAAGGCGGGGTCAAAATCAACAGTAACAGTCAGTATCTGGTGTGGCCACCAGCTGAATTAAGTACTGCAGTGCATCTCCTCTTCATGAACTGCACCAGATTTGCCAGTTCTCACTGTGAGATGTTACCCCACTCTTCCACCAAGGCACCAGCAAGTTCCCTGATATTTCTGGGGGAGATGGGGGAGAGCCCTAGCTCTCACCCTCCGATCCAACAGGTCCCAGACGTGCTCAATTGGATTGAGATCCGAGCTCTTCACTGGCCATTGGCAGAACACTGACATTCCTGTCTTGCAGGAAATCATGCACAGAAGGTGCAGTATGGCTGGTGGCATTGTCATGCTGGAGAGTCATGTCAGGATGAGCCTGCAGGAAGGGTACCACATGAGGGAGGAGGATGTCTTCCCTGTAATGCAAAGCGTTGAAATTGCCTGCAATGACAACAAGCTCAGTCCGATGATGCTGTGACACATCGCCCCAGACCATGACGGACCCTCCACCTCCAAATAGATCCTGCTCCCAAGTGCAGGCCTCGGTGTAACGCTCATTCCTTCAACGATAAACGCGAATTCAACCATCACCCCTGGTGAAACAAAACCGCGACTCGTCATGTAAAGAGCACTTTTTGCCAGTCCTGTCTGGTCCAGCGATGGTGGGTTTGTGCCCATTGGCAACGTTGTTGCTGGTGATGTCTGGTGGGGACCTGCCTTACAACTGGCCTACAAGCCCTCAGTCCAGCCTCTCTCAGCCTATTGCGGACAGTCTGAGCGCTGATGGAGGGATTGTGCGTTCCTGGTGTAACTCGGGCAGTTGTTGTTGCCATTTTGTACCTGTCCTGCATGTGTGATGTTCAGATGTACCGATCCTGTGCAGGTGTTGTTACACGTGGTCTGCCACTGCGAGGACGATCAGCTGTCCATCCTCTCCCTGTAGCGCTGTCTTAGGCGTCTCACAGTACGGACATTGCAATGTATTGCCCTGGCCACATCCGCAGTCCTCATGCCTCCTTGCAGCATGCCTAAGGCACTATCACACCCTGACCATAGAGAGCCATTGTTTCTCTATGGTATAGTAGGTCAGGGCGTGATCAAGTATATCTATGTCTATGTTGTGTTCTAGTTTCTTTTTCTATGTTGGTGTTTTGTATGATTCCCAATTAGAGGCAGCTGGTAATAGTTGTCTCTAATTTGGGATCATATTTAAGTAGTTATTTTTCCCACCTGTGTTTGTGGGATCTTGTTTATGTGTAGTTGCCTGTGAGCACTCCATTGTCTTCACGTTTCGTTCATTCTTTATTGCTTTTGTGCATTTCACAAAAGAAAAGATGTGGAAACCATATCACGCTGCGCCTTGGTCCGATAATTCTTACGACAAACGTGACAGGCACATTCTTGCAGATGAGCAGGGACCCTGGTCATCATTCTTTTGATGTTTTTCAGAGTCAGTACAAAGGCCTCTTTAGTGTCCTAAGTTTTCATAACTGTGACCTTAATTGCCTACTGTTAGTGTCTTAACGACCGTTCCACAGGTGCATGTTCATTCATTGTTTATGGTTCATTGAACAAACATGGGAAACAGTGTTTAAACCCTTTACAATGAAGATCTGTGAAGTTATTTGGATTTTTACGAATTATCTTTGAATGACAGGGTCCTGAAAACAGGGTCCTGTTTCTTTTTTTGCTGAGTTTACATGTTTATAATGTAGTTCAGTGTTTTGGGTGGGAATTCAGGTATTCAATTGATTGTAAAATGTCATTTACTTTAGTTCTTAGAATGCACTCATATATACATGTTCTTATTATTTCTGGTAATCTTTTATATTTTGTGTTCAAATAAAGAAAATTAGATGTGCCTCATTTGCATAAACGCATTCGGTATATTTGCTTATATGAATACATTACCATAAAGGGGAGGAACAGGGTTGTAACAACCAAACACTAGACTGCCTCATTAATTACTGTTGTTGTCACGTTCTCTTGCATAATTCAATAAGTGTGTCAATAGCAGGATACCCTCGGATTCAAACTCCAGATAACACCTATCTAAATGTACTTTACATTGTCTGCGTGATTAAATGTTATACCACTATAATCCCAGTGTTCATTTTGGTAAATTGCTTTCATTTCAGAGCATCTCATTTTGTAAGCATTTCAACTGTTTTAAATCATTACTTTTTTCAATTCCACAAAGAATGTACACACAAAATAAAGTTATCTTACTTGTCTTTCTTGTGATGAAAGTGTCGATAGTGCGTTAAATTCACAACGCCCCTATAGACTAAACGGAAAGCCAATATATCCCATTAACCCCATTCCAGGCATTATCGGGGTGTGTTTGATAGGTCATTACAAACATTTATGCACTCGTAACATTAGACTTGTTATTTTATATGTGTGTGTGTGGTGTGTGTGTGTGTGTGAGAGAGAGAGAGAGAGAGAGAGGGACTGTGCAGGGCCACTGTGATGCTGGACCCTCAGGCAGGCAGACACAGTCATCCTTAATCTAAATAAAGTGAGCTAAACAGGTTAGAGTGTAACCTAGTGGTTAGAGTGTTGGGCTAGTAACCGGAAGGTTGCAAGTTCAAATCCCTGAGCTGACAAGGTACAAATCTGTCGTTCTACCCCTGAACAGGCAGTTAACCCACTGTTTGAAAATAAGAATTTGTTCTTTAACTGACTTGCCTTGTTAAAGGTAAAAAAACAACAACAACAAAAAAACAATGCAGGATACCTTAATCAACAAAATCTCATCAGGTTCCCTGGGCTGGCAGAGGTTCTTGGCAGGCATTACAAGTCAATGGCCTTATTATTGTTCAATATAATATCAGAATAAGTGGTTGGCCCGCGCCTCAACTGAGTCAATCTAATGGAGTACTAACGCAAGGTAGTCGTAGTGACGCAGATGCTTTCTGAATCTGCTCTCTTTCTCTCACACCCTCTCTCTCACACACTCACATTCTCTCTTTCTTTACACTCTCACTTTCTTTACACATCGCTCTCTTCCCCATCCTCCTCTCTTTTGCATTATCTCCCTACCTCACCATCTTCTCTCTTTCTTTCTTTCTTCCTTTCTTTCTCTTTCTTTCTTCCTTTCTATCTCTCTTTCTTTCTCCCTCTTTCACACACTATTTCACTCTCTCTCTCTCTCTCTCTCACCCTCTCTCTCTCTCTCTCTCTCTCTCTCTCTCTCTCTCTCTCTCTCTCTCTCTCTCTCTCTCTCTGTCTCCACATGTACAGTATGAATGCGGAGAATGTCCATCCAGCATTTAGCATAGCAGTGTGGTTTCAGTACATACTGTTACTGTACTCTTAAAGATGAGGGAGGGCCCAGGGGGGCTTCAGATGTCATGAGACACAGGTCACATGATTCCCATACTATGACCTCTGACCCCTGTGAAAACATGCCATTTACAGGAGGAAAGGGCCCTGTGGAGCAAATGGACTCCAATCCAAGATTCAGTGTGTGTGTGTGTGTGTGTGTGTGTGTGGCCTTTCTCTTATGCTAATTTCAATGGAATCCCTTCATCGATTGGAGACAGGGAGTCCATAATGAAACGCTGGTCAACCTTGTTCCAGTGCTCTATTCTGCCTTCCTTGCATTCTCTGCCCGTTGGCACTGCAACGGTGCACCATGCATCAGGGGCACTATCAGTAACCATTGGTGCCTGCCAGTATTGTAGGCCCAGAATTGGCCCATTCATTCAATGAGCGGGCACAAAATGGATGCCAGTTTCCCTCTTCACTCAGAGAACAGAAGCAGTCTATGAGAAGCTAGCCCCCAGCTGCAGCCTTCACGGCTCTTTTGGTTATTTTAGCCACACATCCACTTCCTCTCATCATTCTCCACGTCTGTCCAAAGAGTAGAGCCAGTTTCCACTGAATTGCCCACGACGTTCTAAGTAGATCTTTAATGAATTAGTGATTCAGATGTAATTGACCAGAGGCTAACACTGTAGCATCTTGTTATTTTCTCTACAGCTTGGCTTGGGCAGCCAGGTGCTGATGTGTGTGATATCCTGTTCTGATTTCACCTTCAACCTTCCTTCATGATGCTCATCACCTGATTTGCCAGGCATTGATCTCAATGTGTCGAGGTGATGAGGCTCTACGCTCTGTCTCTTTCTCTCTGGAGTTCCTGATGTGGAATCAGGCATTGATCTCAATGTGTCGAGGTGATGAGGCTCTACGCTCTGTCTCTTTCTCTCTGGAGTTCCTGATGTGGAATCAGGCATTGATCTCAATGTGTCGAGGTGATGAGGCTCTACACTCTGTCTCTTTCTCTCTGGAGTTCCTGATGTGGAATCAGGCATTGATCTCAATGTGTCGAGGTGATGAGGCTCTACGCTCTGTCTCTTTCTCTCTGGAGTTCCTGATGTGGAATCAGGCATTGATCTCAATGTGTCGAGGTGATGAGGCTCTACGCTCTGTCTCTCTCTCGCTCGCTTGCTCGCTCGCTCTCCCCTACCTCTAGTGTGATTGGAGCTCTGGCCCTCCCTTCTCCCCAGCCTGGCATCATAGACTAGATGTAACATAGACGTAAATCCGGGACACTCAATTTAGTTATGTTATGTTTGGTATGGTTACATAAGACAGATGGTTACTTAATTAAGGAAAAAACAAGAGTGTGGTGGTTGGTCAGAGTGGATGGGTGGGCATATAACGCAAACATCTGGCAACCCAAAGGTTGCGAGCATGTTAGCTAACCCTTCCCCTAACCCTAACCTTAACCCTTTTAGCTAACCTCCCCCTAACCCTTTAACCTAACTCCTTAACTTAGCCCTAACCCTTAACCTAGCTAATGTTAGCCAGCCAGCTAATGCTAGCCACCTAGCTAGAATTTGTAACATATATGTTTAGCAAATTCGTAACATATTATAAGTTTTGCTAATTCGTTACATATAATACCAATTGTAATTCGTAACATCATTCGAAATAGGTGATGGACACCGACAAATTAATTCATACCATACGAAACGTAACATATCATACTAAATGGAGAGACCAGGTTGTTCTCCCTCTGCTTTTATTGTAGCTTGGCTCAGGGTGACCCCCTGATAAGCTCAGCAGCAGGGAAGAGTTGTTCACAACAGTACTGCAGCAGCCCGAGGTCTGTTCTCTCAAGGTCAAAACTCACAGCTCCTTCTACTTTCATCTAGAGAAGAGCTTTAAATCAGAATAGCGAAGCACACACACAGACACACACACACACACACACACACACACACACACACACACACACACACACACACACACACACACACACACACACACACACACACACACACACAGTGAGACATTTCTCAATGATGTGTGAGAAGTGTATTGGCTAAAGAGAGAATGCTTTGTATTGCAGTTGGACAGAATATTGGCCTAAAAAGATAAACTGAATCCGTCTTTGTCTCCTCTCCATCTTTTGTGCTGCAGCAGAGGAACCATATTGTCTTATTCTCTTCCAGCTCTATTGAATCAGCTGGATAAGGGGCGATGAGCGGAACAGTCAGTGCCAGAGCTTCGTTTGGCCAGGGTCTGTTTCACGCCAAGGTGTTTTGCCTTCATAAGAGCTATGCTGGCTTACACAGCACTTCTGCCCTCAGAGCGCGAGGGGGTTGTGATTGTGTGTGTGTGTGTTGGGAGGAGTGTTGCTGCTTCACTTGTGTGTCATTGTGTGTGTGTGTTGGGAGGAGGGTTGTTGCTTCACTTGAGTGTGATTGTGTGTGTGTGTTGGGAGGAGGGTTGCTGCTTCACTTGAGTGTGATTGTGTGTGTGTGTTGGGAGGAGGGTTGCTGCTTCACTTGAGTGTGATTGTGTGTGTGTGTTGGGAGGAGGGTTGTTGCTTCACTTGAGTGTGATTGTGTGTGTGTGTTGGGAGGAGGGTTGCTGCTTCACTTGAGTGTGATTGTGTGTGTGTGTTGGGAGGAGGGTTGCTTCACTTGAGTGTGATTGTGTGTGTGTGTTGGGAGGAGGGTTGTTGCTTCACTTGAGTGTGATTGTGTGTGTGTGTTGGGAGGAGGGTTGCTGCTTCACTTGAGTGTGATTGTGTGTGTGTGTTGGGAGGAGGGTTGCTGCTTCACTTGAGTGTGATTGTGTGTGTGTGTTGGGAGGAGGGTTGTTGCTTCACTTGAGTGTGATTGTGTGTGTGTGTTGGGAGGAGGGTTGTTGCTTCACTTGAGTGTGATTGTGTGTGTGTGTTGGGAGGAGGGTTGCTGCTTCACTTGAGTGTGATTGTGTGTGTGTGTTGGGAGGAGGGTTGTTGCTTCACTTGAGTGTGATTGTGTGTGTGTGTTGGGAGGAGGGTTGCTGCTTCACTTGAGTGTGATTGTGTGTGTGTGTTGGGAGGAGGGTTGTTGCTTCACTTGAGTGTGATTGTGTGTGTGTGTTGGGAGGAGGGTTGCTGCTTCACTTGAGTGTGATTGTGTGTGTGTGTTGGGAGGAGGGTTGCTGCTTCACTTGAGTGTGATTGTGTGTATGAACAGTAAAGGAGACTACAAGGGATATAATGAAGTTTCCCCACAGAGGAACAAGTACAGCTAAACACTGAGACTCTGAGCATCATACTGTGTGTGTGTGTGTGTGCGTGTGCGTGTACACGCGCAGTCAGAGGCTGAGCATCATACTGTGTGTGTGTGTGCGTGTGCGTGTACACGCGCAGTCAGAGGCTGAGCATCATACTGCTTCTATTATTGAAGACCAGGACCTTCATTATTTATGATGTTGGGGTTTTTGTTCATGCAGCAGATACTCTCCCAGTCTGTTTGTTCATTAGACATATTCACCACTTGTGTTGGCACAACTACTCTGTTCTATCACGTTTTAAGGTATGACCCAGGTGCAGACAGTGTTGAAGAAACTGAAATTTATTATTTAAACAGGGGCAGGCAAACGACAGGTCAAGTCAATCATCCAGATACGGTGTAAGGCACCGGTACAGCGGGCGGGCTCAGGGTCAGGTCAGGCAGAGGTCGGTAATTCAGAGTAGTGGGGCAAAGGTACAGGACGACAGGCAGGCTCAGGGTCAGGGCAGGCAGAACGGTCAGAACCGGGAAACTAGAAAACAGGCGCAAGGAACAGGGAAACAAAACTATGGTAGATTCTACAAACAAAACCAACTGGCAACAGACAAACAGAGAACACAGGTATAAATACACAGGGGATAATGGGGAAGATGGGCGACACCTGGAGGGGGATGGAGACAAGCAAAAAGACAGATCAGGGTGTGACATGTTCATTAGACATATTCACCACTGGTACTCTGTGAATAATTAGTGGAAGATCTCAAAGTGGGGACAATGTATGTTTCTTAATGGCTTTGCCTCGACTGATCCCGTTTCATGTTAAAAGGCTGAAACGCTGCGTATCATTCTGTTTACTTCAGCATTGGTCAGTGGCCAACTGATCATTTCCATATTCTGCTTGGACCTTAGGCTACAGTATGTTTCTTAACCTACCAAATGTCTCAACTTATCCTATCCATTCTAAGTACCATTGTGTTATTTTCAAACATACCCAAATACATAGACAAAAGTGTTTTAGCTTTGAGCACGGCTGCATCAGTCCATGGCGACGGCAGGGCTATAAGGTCTCTTTGGTATCTAGACTGATCACTGTCTATAGTATCGCCTATCACGCTCACTGTATGTGAGAAATGATTATTGGGAGAGAAAGGGTAAGGGAAACATTCTGGATGCCAAGAGCTGCTTGATATCTGTTCAACTTCAGCCGTTGCCCTTCAGTTTCATTGGCAGGAAGATTTTACATCTTAAAGATAGCTATTTTCTGAGCATCTAATCAGAGCTTTTCCAAGGGCACTGAATGTCTCGCAAATAAGCTTAATTATAATGTGGGTCTAATTAAGACCAGTGCCTCTGTAGGTATTCCATATTCCTCCATGGGGGGTAGAGATACCCAGAGTCTCACTGTAGCTGTGTCTGAGACAGCAGGCCTAGCTAACTTCCAGGCTGTCACTGTGCTGTCGCTAGCCAGAGTGTAGGCCCTATTTTGAGTCTGACTGACAGCAGAGGTTGGTTGTGTTTTAGCACCTCACTGTCGAGGGCCTGCAAGGTGCCATCTCACCGCTGAAGGGGCGACTGGTGTGGCATGTTAATTGGTAGGCAGTCTGGCACATGCTAACTGCTTCCAATGTGATCTGCAGTCTCCTGAAGGGAAGTGGACAATAGGGAGGGAGGAGTTAGGGGTTAGGTTAGGTTAGGTTTGGTTTGGTTAGGCTAGGTTAGGTTTGGTTAGGCTAGGTTAGCCTAGATTTGGTTAGGTTAGGCTAGGATAGGTTTGGCTCGGTTTGGTTAGGTTAGATTTGGTTAGGTTAGGTTTGGCTAGGTTTGGTTAGGTTAGTTTTGGTTAGGCTAGGTTATGTTAGGTTTGATTTGGCTAGGTTTGGTTAGATTTGGCTGGGCTACGTTAGGTTTGGCTGGGCTACGTTAGGTTTGGCTAGGCTAGGTTTGGTTAGGTTTGGCTAGGTTAGGTTTGGCTAGGCTACGTTAGGTTTGGCTAGGCTACGTTAGGTTTGAGTAGGTTAGGCTAGGTTAGATTTGGCTAGGCTAGGTTTGACTAGGTTAGGTTTGTGGAGTGGGGAGTGGGCTCAGATAGTGTATGAGTGTGTGCATGCGTACATGTTGCAAGTGATGCCTGTGTTTTTGTGCAAGCATGCGTGCATGTGTGTGTGATGCAAGTGATATGTGTGCCTGTGTGTGTGTGTGTGTGTGTGGGACCCCTCACCATGCGGGACTGTGCTCTATTCTGTCAGAGGCATCAGGACTCCAGTCAAGCGGATCCAACTCTTGACAGCTCATCCTCACCAGCAGCAGCCGTAGCAAAGCATCATGGTCTGCCGCGGGAGGGGAGTGGGGGAGGCATACACACACAGACACACACACACAAATGTGTCAGAGAGTCAGGTGTGGGCTCTGATAAGAATGCTTGTCTTCTCTGGGGACTAAGGGCTCTGCTCTGATACCAGACCTTCCTCCCGTTATTTACTTATTTATGTCTTTGACACATCAATGTGTCTTTCAACCTTCTCAAGGACGGATCACTGCGAATCAATCTGAGAGGCAGAGCCAGGGAGGCAGACAGACAGACCAGCTCAAGCACTTTCTTATCTCCTATGGAAGAGAGAAAAACAGATGAAGTTCTGAAGGAGCAGAAAAAACAGTTTTAAGAGTCAAAGTTCTAATGAGAGAGAAAATGAGATACAAATAGCAGCTTAGAGATGTAGTTTTTCTTCATTATAATAACAAAAAAGAAGTCGCACCACCAGAATAATTTTTTCCCCAAACGGGTCCCCTGAGTTTCCACATGAAATAGATCTCATCTTGAAGCAGCCAAAGGACATACGGGTCTGACTTGTCCCTCTCAAAAAGTTTTGACTTTCAGAAAAGTCTGAAAGAGAAACAGGGTTTCTTTTCATTTTATTTTATTTTGTTCTGGAGCTGTGGGTGACCTCCGCTGAGGATCTCTTACTAATCTTAACCAGCTGTGGGACTGTTCATGGTTTTGATCTCAACCCCTGCGATTGGCTGCTGCTGTTCTACTGGGATTTGTGATTGGTTACCGTGGTGCTTTTTGTGTTGCGATTGGCCTGCTATTTTTAGCATCAGAAATAACATTTTAGATTTTAGTTATTTTCCAACTTAGCAGACAGAGCGAAGTTCAATCCCTTGCTAGTCTGTAAATCCACAGCTCTGTGTTCTATTGCCTCTCTCTACCCCCCATCTTTACCCCCCTATCTATCCCCCTAACTACCCCCCTATCTACCCCCATCTCCCATTCCACACAGTATGGGTGCTGATCAGGCCACTCCAAGGAGCTGAGCTACAGATACTTGGTTACCTCATGCTTCTGGGGGTGGCAGGTAGCCTAGTGGTTAAGAGCGTTGGGCCAGTAATCGAATCCCAGAGCCGACAAGGTGAAACGTTCTGTCAGTGTGCCCTTGAGCAAGGCACTTAAACCTAATTGCTCCTGTAAATCGCTCTGGATAAGAGCATCTGCTAAATAACTAAAATGTAAATGTGGTTAATATGGACATAAGGGGCGCAGAGGCATGAGGGACGCTTGTCTCTGTGTTCTGTGTCGGCCCTGTATAATGGCCCTTGACCTGGCCCCTTATGTGTGGCCCCATGTTCCATTGTGCTGCCATGTGCGTGAGTTAATACTCCATTAGGATTCATTAGCTCCTCTTGTTGCCATATTGTGCTCCCCTTGTTGCCATATTGTGCAGAGTGCAATGAGCTGAGAGAGAGGAGGGCCCTGCACTCTACAGACGCGTTGCACACACTCCCTCCCTCGGCTAGAGATGGATGGGGGGGGGGGGGGGGGTTGGGAGGTAGATGGGGATTGGGAGGTGGATGGGTTGGGGTGCGGGGAGGTAGATGGGGCGTGGGAGGTAAATGGAGACTGGGAGGTAGATTTATATAGCTAATCCTGGCTGACTGGCGGCTCTAGCAGATCCTGGCTGACTGGCGGATCCTGGCTGAATGTCGGATCCTGGCTGACTGGCGGCTCTGGCAGATCCTGGCTGACTGGCGGCTCTGGCAGATCCTGGCTGACTGGCAGCTCTGGCTGACTGGCGGCTCTGGCAGATCCTGGCTGACTGGCGGCTCTGGCGGGAGACTCTGGCGGCTCTGGACAGGCGGGAGACTCTGGCGGCTCTGGACAGGCGGGAGACTCTGGCGGCTCTGGACAGGCGGGAGACTCTGGCGGCTCTGGACAGGCGGGAGACTGCGTGGAGGTGGTACTGGATAGACCGGACCGTGCAGGCGCACTGGAGCTCTTGAGCACCGAGCCTGCCCAACCTTACCTGGTTGAATGCTCCCGGTCGCCCTGCCAGCGCGGCAAGGTGGAATAGCCCGCACCGGGCTATGCACCCGCACTGGGGACACCGTGCGCTCCACAGCATAACACGGTGCCTGCCCGGTCTCTCTCGCCCCCCGGTAAGCACAGGAAGTTGGCACAGGTCTCCTACCTGGCTTCGCCATACTCCCTGTGTGCCCCCCCAAGATATTTTTGGGGCTGACTCTCGGGCTTCCATCCACGTCGCCGTGCTGCCTCCTCATACCAGCGCCTCTCCGCCTTCGCTGCCTCCAGCTCTTCTTTGGGGCGGCGATATTCTCCTGGCTGTGCCCGGGGTCCTTTACCGTCCAATTTGTCCTCCCATGTCCATTCCTCTTTGAGCTGCTCCTGTTGCAGCTTCTCCTGCTGCACTCCCCTGGTTTAGCCCAGGGTCCTCTCCCGTCGAGGATTTCCTCCCATGTCCAAGAGTCCTGTGTCTTTGGCCGCTGTTGCTGCTGCCCGTTACCACGCAACTTTGTCCTGTTGTGGTGGGTGATTCTGTTACGGTTTTCTTCCTGGGAAGGAGAGGAGGACCAAAATGCAGCGTGGTTATGATTGAACATCTTTCATAAAGATGATAACATGAACAATATACATATACAAAATAAGAAAACGTGGAAAAACCGAAACAGTCCTAACTGGTGCAAAACACAGAGACAGGAAACAATCACCCACGAAATACCCAAAGAATATGGCTGCCTAAATATGGTTTCCAATCAGAGACAACGATAAACACCTGCCTCTGATTGAGAACCACTCTAGGCAACCATAGACTTACCTAGAATACTACACTGAACACAATCCCATCAATCTACAAAACCCCTAGACAAGATAAACACATAATCACCCATGTCACACCCTGGCCTAACCACAAATAATAAAGAAAACACAAAATACTAAGGCCAGGGCGTGACAACAGGTAACTTAAACTCTATTTTTATTCAAACAGTTGAGAGTATTTGTCACTTCAGAGCTGTGTGTGTTTTACAGATGGCAGAGAAAAGCAGAGCACCAGTGTGAGACTATTACATGGAATTGGCACCAGGGAAAGCAAGGTGTCTTATTTGAGATAAAGATGTAAGCACGGCTAAATAAAAAAATACCACCAACCTGTGGAATCACCTTAATAAGAACACGCATCCAAAAGCCCATATGTATTATATTAAGTTAAAATAAAAGTGTTCATTGTTCATTCAGTATTGTTGCAATTGTCATTATTACAAAAATGTGTGTACACACATTTTTTTTTAAATCGGCCGATTAATCGGAATCTGCTTTTTTTGTCCTCCAATAATCGGTATCGGTATCGGCGTTGAAAAATCATAATCGGTCGACCTCTAGTCTGTGTGTATATGTCTGTCTGTGTGTGTACGTGTGTGTATATGTCTGTGTGTGTACGTGTGTATACAGTATGTCTGTGTATATGTCTGTCTGTGTGTGTATGTTTGTGAATATGTCTGTCTGTGTGTATACGTGTGTATATGTCTGTGTGTATACGTGTGTATATGTCTGTGTGTATACGTGTGTATATGTCTGTCTGTATACGTGTGTATATGTCTGTGTGTATACGTGTGTGTATATGTCTGTGTGTATACGTGTGTATATGTCTGTGTGTATACGTGTGTGTATATGTCTGTGTGTCTGTCTGTGTGTATATGTCTGTGTGTGTCTGTTGTGTGTGTGTGTGTGTGTGTATGTCTGTGTGTATATGTCTGTGTGTATATGTCTGTGTGTGTCTGTGTGTGTGTGTCTGTCTGTGTGCACGTGTGTGTGTGTGTGTGTGTGTGTGTGTGTGTGTGTGTGTGTGTGTGTGTGTGTGTGTGTGTGTGTGTGTGTGTGTGTGTGTGTGTGTGTGTGTGTGTGTGTGTTTGTCCTAGTGGAGCAATATGACATGTGATGTGTGTGAGAAATTGTCAGCTTTCCCTACCTGATATATGAGTCACCATCAGTCAATTGCTGTCCAACCAAAGAGCCAGCATTGATGCAGAAATCATCACACATAATGTCTATCTCTCCTCAAGCCCCCCCCCCCCTCTCCCCACCTTTAATTTCTCTCTACCTTTCTTTCCTTCCTTCTCTCTCTAGTTAGTAAGAACTGGGATAAAGCTTCTCTCTTCTATGTTGAAAGGTCCATCCATCGCATCCTGGGGGTTTCTGTATTTGTGTCCACATTCTCCCTCTCTATCTGACAGCCTTTATTTATGTTCCTCTCTGCTGTCATCCTCTCTGCTGTCATCCTCTCTGCTGTCATCCTCTTGAGTACAATAACACACCTGACATGACATTGTTAGGTATGAGAATAATGTTTCACACCATCATCCATTACTTTCCTTTATAGAGGAGAAGGGGAGATGGAGGGGCTGGGAGGAGGGGGCAATAAGAGAGATAGGAGAAGGAGAGATTGAGGGACTGGGAGGAGAGGAGGGGACAAGAAGAGAGATAGGAGAAGGAGAGATGGAGGGACTGGCAGGAGGAGACAAGAAGAGAGAAAGGAGAAGGAGAGATGGAGGGACTGGGAGGAGGAGACAAGAAGAGAGAAAGGAGAAGGAGAGATGGAGGGACTGGGAGGAGAGGAGGAGACAAGAAGAGAGAAATGAGAAGGAGAGATGGAGGGACTGGGAGGAGAGGAGGAGACAAGAAGAGAGAAAGGAGAAGGAGAGATGGAGGGACTGGGAGGAGAGGAAGAGACAAGAACAGATATAGGAGAAGGAGAGATGGAGCGACTGGGAAGAGAGGAGGAGACAAGAAGAGAGATGGAGGGACTGGGAGGAGAGGAGGAGACAAGAAGAGAGAAAGGAGAAGGAGAGATGGAGGGACTGGGAGGAGGGGGCAATAAGAGAGATAGGAGAAGGAGAGATGGAGGGACTGGGAGGAGAGAAGGAGACAAGAAGAGAGAAAGGAGGAGAGATGGAGGGACTGGGAGGAGAGGAGGAGACAAGAAGAGAGAAAGGAGGAGAGATGGAGGGACTGGGAGGAGAGGAGGAGACAAGAAGAGAGAAAGGAGAAGGAGAGATGGAGGGACTGGGAGGAGAGGAGGGGACAATAAGAGAGAAAGGAGAAGGAGAGATGGAGGGACTGGGAGGAGAGGGCAATAAGAGAGATAGGAGAAGGAGAGATGGAGGGACTGGGAGGAGAGGAGGAGACAAGAAGAGAGAAAGGAGAAGGAGAGATGGAGGGACTGGGAGGAGAGGAGGAGACAAGAAGAGAGAAAGGAGAAGGAGAGATGGAGGGACTGGGAGGAGGGGGCAATAAGAGAGATAGGAGAAGGAGAGATGGAGGGACTGGGAGGAGAGGAGGAGACAAGAAGAGAGAAAGGAGAAGGAGAGATGGAGGGACTGGGAGGAGAGGAGGAGACAAGAAGAGAGAAAGGAGAAGGAGAGATGGAGGGACTGGGAGGAGAGGAGGGGACAATAAGAGAGAAAGGAGAAGGAGAGATGGAGGGACTGGGAGGAGAGGAGGGGACAATAAGAGAGATAGGAGAAGGAAAGATGGAGGGACTGGGAGGAGAGGAGGAGACAAGAAGAGAGAAAGGAGAAGGAGAGATGGAGGGACTGGGAGGAGGGGGAGAGAGAAGGAGAAGGAGAGATGGAGGGACTGGGAGGAGAGGAGGTGACAAGAAGAGAGAAAGGAGAAGGAGAGATGGAGGGACTGGGAGGAGAGGAGGAGACAAGAAGAGAGAAAGGAGAAGGAGAGATGGAGGGACTGGGAGGAGAGGAGGGGACAATAAGAGAGAAAGGAGAAGGAGAGATGGAGGGACTGGGAGGAGAGGAGGGGACAATAAGAGAGATAGGAGAAGGAAAGATGGAGGGACTGGGAGGAGACAATAAGAGAGAAAGGAGAAGGAGAGATGTAGGGACTGGGAGTAGAGGACAAGAATAGATATAGGAGGAGAGATGGAGGGACTGGGAGGAGAGGAGGAGACAAGAAGAGAGAAAGGAGAAGGAGAGATGGAGGGACTGGGAGGAGAGGAGGGGACAATAAGAGAGAAAGGAGAAGGAGAGATGGAGGGACTGGGAGGAGAGGAGGGGACAATAAGAGAGATAGGAGAAGGAAAGATGGAGGGACTGGGAGGAGACAATAAGAGAGAAAGGAGAAGGAGAGATGTAGGGACTGGGAGTAGAGGACAAGAATAGATATAGGAGGAGAGATGGAGGGACTGGGAGGAGAGGAGGGAGAGAAGGAGAGATGGAGGGACTGGGAGGAGAGAGAGAAAGGAGAAGGAGAGATGGAGGGACTGGGAGGAGAGGACAAGAATAGATATAGGAGAAGGAGAGATGGAGGGACTGGGAGGAGAGGAGGAGACAAGAAGAGAGAAAGGAGAAGGAGAGATGGAGGGACTGGGAGGAGAGGAGGAGAGAGAAAGGAGAAGGAGAGATGGAGGGACTGGGAGGAGAGGAGGAGACAAGAATATGTATAGGAGAAGGAGAGCTGGAGGAACTGGGAGGAGAGGAGGATACAAGAAGAGAGAAAGAAGAAGGAGAGATGGAGCGACTGGGAGGAGAGGAGGAGGAGGAGAGAGAAAGGAGAAGGAGAGATGGAGGGACTGGGAGGAGAGGAGGAGACAATAAGAGAGATAGGAGAAGGAGAGATGGAGGGACTGGGAGGAGAGGAGGAGACAAGAAGAGAGAAAGGAGAAGGAGAGATGGAGGGACTGGGAGGAGAGGAGGAGACAAGAAGAGAGAAAGGAGAAGGAGAGATGGAGGGACTGGGAGGAGAGGAGGGGACAATAAGAGAGAAAGGAGAAGGAGAGATGGAGGGATGGGAGGAGAGGAGGGGACAATAAGAGAGATAGGAGAAGGGATGGAGGGAGGAGGAGAAGAGAGATGGGAGGAGAGGAGGAGACAAGAAGAGAGAAAGGAGAAGGAGAGATGGAGGGACTGGGAGGAGAGGAGGGGACAATAAGAGAGAAAGGAGAAGGAGAGATGGAGGGA
>NC_092150.1:74103000-74108000 GCF_045791955.1 Oncorhynchus clarkii lewisi
TTCTTTGTGGATCAGTGTAATATGAGGGAAATATGTGTCTCTAATATGGTCATACATTGGGCAGGAGGTTAGGAAGTGCAGCTCAGTTTCCACCTCATTTTGTGGTCAGTGTGCACATACACGTAGCCTGTCTTCTCTTGAGAGCCATGTCTGCCTACGGCGGCCTTTCTCAATAGCAAGGCTATGCTCACTGAGTCTGTACATAGTCAAATCTTTCCTTAAGTTTGGGTCAGTCACAGTGGTCAGGTATTCTGCCACTGTGTACTCTCTGTTTAGGGCCAAATAGCATTCTAGTTAGCTCTGTTTTTTGTTAATTCTTTCCAATGTGTCAAGTAATGATCTTTTTGTTTTCTCATGATTTGGTTGAGTCGAATTGTGCTGCTGTCCTGGGGCTCTGTGGGGTGTGTTTGTGTTTGTGAACAGAGCATCAGGACCAGCTTGCTTAGGGGACTCTTCTCCAGGTTCATCTCTCTGTAGGTGATGGCTTTGTTATGGAAGGTTTGGGAATCGCTTCCTTTAAGGTGGTTGTAGAATTTAACGGCTCTTTTCTGGATTTTGATAATTAGTGGGTATCGGCCTAATTCTGCTCTGCATGCATTATTTGGTGTTCTACGTTGTACACGGAGGATATTTTTTTGCAGAATTCTGCATGCAGAGTCTCAATTTGGTGTTTGTCCCATTTTGTGAAGTCTTGGTTGGTGAGCGGACCCCAGACCTCACAACCATAAAGGGAAATGGGCTCTATAACTGATTCAAGTATTTTTAGGGTTAGGGTATGTTAAATTTTATGTTCCTTCTGATGGCATAGAATGCTCTTCTTGCCTTGTCTCTCAGAGTGTTCACAGCTTTGTGGAAGTTACCTGTGGCGCTTATGTTTAGGCCAAGGTATGTATAGATTTATATGTGTTCTAGGGAAATGGTCTCTAGATGGGATTTGTATTTGTGGTCCTGGCGACTGGACCTTTTTTGGAACACCATTATTTTGGTCTTACTGAGATTTACTGTCAGGGCCCAGATCTGACAGAATCTGTGCAGAAGATCTAGGTGCTGCTGTAGGCCCTCCTTGGTTGGTGGCAGAAGCACCAGATCATCAGCAAACAGTAGATATTTGACTTCAGATTCTAGTAGGGTGAGGCCGGGTGCTGCAGATGATTCTAGTGCCCGCGCCACTTCATTGATATATATGTTGAAGAGGGTGGGGCTTAAGCTGCATCCTTGTCTCACCACACGGCCCTGTGGAAAGAAATGTGTTTTTTGCCTATTTTAATCGCACACTTGTTTGTGTACATGGGTTTTATAATGTTGTATGTTTTTCCCCCAACACCACCTTCCATCAATTTGTATAGCAGACCCTCATCCCAAATTGAGTCAAAAGCTTTTTTGAAATCAACAAAGTATGAGAATACTTTGCCTTTGTTGTGGTTTGTTTGTTTGTAAATTGGGGTGTCCAGGGTGAATACGTGGTCTGTCGTACGATAATTTGGTAAAAGGCCAATTTGACATTTGCGCCATTACATTTACGTTTTCACTGAGGAAATATACAAGCCTGCTGTTAATGATAATGCAGAGGATTTCCCCAAGGTTGCTGTTGACGCATATCCCACGGTAGTTATTGGGGTCAAATTTGTCTCCACTTTTGTGGATTGGGGTGATCAGTTCTTGGTTCCAAATATTGGGGAAGATGTCAGAGCTAAGGATGATGTTAAAGAGTTTTAGTATAGCCAATTGGAATTTGTGGTCTGTATATTTTATAATTTCATTGAGGATATCATGAACACCACAGGCCTTTTTGGGTTGGAGGGTTGGTATTTTGTTCTGTAGCTCATTCAAGGTAATTGTAGAATCCAGTGGGTTCTGGTAGTCTTTAATAGTTGATTCTAAGATTTGTATTTGATCCTGTATATGTTTTTGCTCTTTATTCTGTATTATAGAGCCAAAAAGATTGGAGAAGTGGTTTACCCATACATCTCTATTTTGGATAGATAATTATTTGTGTTGTTGTTTGTTTAGTGTTTTCCAATTTTCCCAGAAGTGGTTAGAGTCTATGGATTCTTCAATTTCATTGAGCTGATTTCTGACGTGCTGTTCCTTCTTTTTTCGTAGTATATTTCTGTATTGTTTTAGTGATTCACCATAGTGAAGGCCTAGACTCAGGTTTTCTGGGTCACTATGTTTTTGGTTGGACAGGTTTCTCAATTTCTTTCTTAGATTTTTGCATTCTTCATCAAACCATTTGTCATTGTTGTTCATTTTCTTTGGTTTTCTATTTGAGATTTTCTGTCTGATAGGGGTATCAGTGGGCTGATAGTGAATGCTCTGACAGACTTTGGGTTGAGGTCAGTGATAAAGTAGTCTACAGTACTACTGCCAAGAGATGAGCTACCGACTATAGGAGTACCCTCGAAGCCTAGCATTGACTATGTACAGTACATACCCAGCGTGCGACAGAGCTGCAGGAGTTGTGAGCCGTCTAGTTTTGATTTACTTTTCAAGAAAAAAATGTAACCATCTCATTGGATTTAGGGTCAAATGTGAGTGACACAAATGACCAAAAAAACGCACACAAATGACCTAAACCCCTTTAAGTGTATGACTTTTTGCAAATCCACTCAGTTTTCCACATTGATTCAACACCATCACATAGATGAACTGTTCATATGATGTGGAAACAGTTCATTCAACCAGTTTGTGCCCAGTGGGACTTCACATTTCCAGAACTTGTAGCTAAGGCCATATCAGATATGTAGAAACTTCTCCTTCTCTCTCTCTCAAATCAAATCAAACTATATTTGTCACATGCGCCGAATACAACAAGTGTAGACATTACCGTGAAATGCTTACTTACAAGCTTCCCTATTTACCAAATAAACTGAAGTACAAAATTATAAAAAGTAACACAATAAAATAACAATAAAGAGTCTATATGCAGGGGGTACCGGTACTGAGTCAATGTGCGGGTGTACAGGTTAGAGGTCATTTGTACATGTAGGTAGGGGTGAAGTGATAATAAACAGCGAGTAGCAGCTGTGTAAAAACAAATGGGGGTGTGTCAATGTAAATAGTCCGGTGGCCATTTGATTAATTGTTCAGCAGTCTTTTGGCTTGGGGGTAGAAGCTGTTGAGAAGCCTTTTGGTCCTAGACTTGGCGCTCCGGTACCGCTTGCCATGCGGTAGCAGAGAAAACAGTCTATGACTAGGGTGACTGGAGTCTCTGACAATATTTTGGGCTTTCCTCTGACACACCTGGTATAGAGGTCCTGGATGACAGGAAGCTTGGCCCCAGTGATGTACTGGGCCGTACACACTACCCTCTGTAGCGCCTTACGGTCAGATGCTGAGCAGTTGCTATACCAGGTGGTGATGCAACCGATCAGGATGCTCTCGATGGTGCAACTGTAGAACCTTTTGAGGATCTGAGGACCCATGACAAATCTTTTCAGTCTCCTGAGGGGGAAAGGGTGTTGTCTTGCCCTCTTCACGACTGTATTGATGTGTTTAGAGCATGATAATTCATTGGTGGTGTGGACACCAAGGAACTTGAAACTCTCGACCCGCTCCACTATAGCCTTTTCCTGTAGTCCATGATCAGCTCCTTTGTCTTGATCACATTGAGGGAGAGGTTGTTGTCCTGGCACCACACTGCCAGGTCTCTGACCTCTCATCGTTGTCGGTGATCAGGCATACCACTGTTGTGTTGTCAGCAAACTTAATGATGGTGTTGGAGTCGTGTTTGGCCACACAGTTGTGGGTGAACAGGGAGTACAGGAGGGGACTAAGTACACACCCCTAGGGGCCCCAGTGTTGAGGATCAGCGTGGCAGACATATTGTTGCCTACCCTTACCACCTCTGACCCGTCAGGAAGTCGGTTATGTTGTTGTAGTTGTGCCTAGGGGGGCATATGTGGGAGGGAATGCTGTCACCTCCAGGTAAGTGTTTGTCCCCCTGTGTGCTGAGGGTGTCAGGTTCTTGCCCGGTTCTGGCATTTAGGTTGCCACAGACTATGTCCCTGGGCCTGGAAATGATTGATTTCCCCCTCCAGGATGGAGAAGCTGTCTTCATTAAAGTATGGGGATTGTAGTGGGGGGATATAGGTAGCACACAGGAGGACATTTTTCTCTGTTAAGATAATTTCCTAGCCAAATGTGAAATGTTCCTGTTTTGATTAATTTAATGGAGTGAGTTAGGTCTGCTCTATACCAAATTAGCATACCCCCTGAGTCCCTTCCCTGTTTCACACCTGGTAGTTTGGTGGATGAGACTACCAGCTCTCTGTAACCTAGAGGGTAACCAGTGGGTCCGTCTCCTCTATACCAGGTTTCTTGCGATTTCTTTGGTGAAGTCCGGGTTCCTGCTCTTTAGTTCAAAGGCAGATGACCCCAGGCCTGGGATATTCCAGGATGATATAGTGAAGGCTTTGTGTTCCACAACGTGTCCAATGTTGTTGGTCGTGGTTTGGCCTCAGGCCAGTAAGTGTGAGCAGAGCCAGCTGAGCAACTGCTACATGCGTTTGAGAGCGATGCCCTTTAGAGTTTGGGCAAAGGTGGGCACTGCTGCCTTGTAGAGGTGGACCTGGTCATAAAGGCTGTTCAAGTCCAGGGTGGAGTGGTGGGCCAGGAAAACATTTGGTTTTGAGGCACAGTCACGGGATATACTTGCGTTTACCCGCTGTATTGTGGCAGGGTGGAAGTCTTTTCGTGGCAGCAGGGTGGCGATAACCACTTGTGCTTTGGGGAAAGTAGAAGAAGCTTAATCAATCACTCCCTTCAGTGCTGTGGCCACCCTTTCCTGCTGTGCTCTCAGATTGTTTGTGCCTGTGTGTATTATTATGTGGCTAGGTGAACCTAGTTGGTCCTCAGACAGAAGGTCTAGGGCGCGCTGGGTGTTTGGACACCAGAGTTTAGACACACTGTGTTTGGGAGAAGAATAAAAAAATATTCTATATATTTCCCATTTGAGTCCATAAGGAGTACAATCTGTGTCTTGTGTATGTCCTCAGTGG
>NC_092150.1:74113000-74133000 GCF_045791955.1 Oncorhynchus clarkii lewisi
GAGGGACAGAGAATGCGAGAGAGAGAGCGAGGAAGAGGGACAGAAAACGTGAGAGAGAGAGCGAGGAAGAGGGACAGAGAACGTGAGAGAGAGAGGGACAGAGAGAGAGAGCGAGGAAGAGGGACAGACAATGCGAAGAGAGAGGGACGTGAGAGAGAGAGAGAGAGAGAGAGCGAGGAAGAGGGACAGAGAACGTGAGAGAGAGGGGGACAGAGAGAGAGAGTGAGGAAGAGGGACAGAGAACGTGAGAGAGAGGGGGACAGAGAGAGAGAGCGAGGAAGAGGGACAGAGAACGTGAGAGAGAGGGGGACAGAGAGAGAGCGAGGAAGAGGGACAGAGAACGTGAGAGAGAGAGCGAGGAAGAGGGACAGAGAACGTGAGAGAGAGAGAGCGAGGGAGAGGGACAGAGAACGTGAGAGAGAGAGGGACAGAGAGAGAGAGCGAGGAAGAGGGACAGAGAATGCGAAAGAGAGAGGGACAGAGAGAGAGAGCGAGGAAGAGGGACAGAGAATGCGAGAGAGAGAGCGAGGAAGAGGGACAGAGAATGCGAGAGAGAGAGGGACAGAGAGAGAGAGCGAGGAAGGGGGACAGAGAACGCGAGAGAGAGAGGGACAGAGAGAGAGAGCGAGGAAGAGGGACAGAGAACGTGAGAGAGAGGGGGACAGAGATAGAGAGCGAGGAAGAGGGACAGAGAACGTGAGAGAGAGAGGGACAGAGAGAGAGAGCGAGGGAGAGGGACAGAGACTGCGAAAGAGAGAGGGACAGAGAGAGAGAGAGCGAGGAAGAGGGACAGAGAACGTGAGAGAGAGAGGGACAGAGAGAGAGAGCGAGGAAGAGGGACAGAGAATGCGAAAGAGAGAGGGACAGAGAGAGAGAGAGGGACAGAGAGAGAGAGCGAGGAAGAGGGGGGAGGGAACGCGAAAGAGAGGGACAGAGAGAGATAGAGCGAGGAAGAGGGACAGAGAATGTGAGAGAGAGAGAGGGGGACAGAGAGAGAGAGTGAGGAAGAGGGACAGAGAACGTGAGAGAGAGGGGGACAGAGAGAGAGAGCGAGAACGTGAAGAGGGACAGAGAACGTGAGAGAGAGGGGGACAGAGAGAGAGAGCGAGGAAGAGGGACAGAGAACGTGAGAGAGAGAGCGAGGAAGAGGGACAGAGAACGTGAGAGAGAGAGCGAGGAAGAGGGACAGAGAACGTGAGAGAGAGAGGGACAGAGAGCGAGGAAGAGGGACAGAGAATGCGAAAGAGAGAGGGACAGAGAGAGAGAGCGAGGAAGAGGGACAGAGAACGTGAGAGAGAGGGGGACAGAGAGAGAGAGTGAGAGGGACAGAGAACGTGAGAGAGAGGGGGACAGAGAGAGAGAGAGAAGAGGGACAGAGAACGTGAGAGAGAGGGGGACAGAGAGAGAGAGTGAGGAAGAGGGACAGAGAGAGAGAGCGAGCGAGGAAGAGGGACAGAGAATGCGAAAGAGTGAGGGACAGAGAGAGAGAGCGAGAAGAGGGACAGAGAATGCGAAAGAGAGAGGGACAGAGAGAGAGCAAGGAAGAGGGACAGAGAATGCGAAAGAGAGAGGGACAAAGAGAGAGAGAGAGGGACAGAGAGAGAGAGCGAGGAAGAGGGACAGAGAATGCGAAAGAGAGAGGGACAGAGAGAGAGAGTGAGGAAGAGGGACAGAGAACGTGAGAGAGAGGGGGACAGAGAAAGAGAGCGAGGAAGAGGGACAGAGAACGTGAGAGAGAGGGGGACAGAGAGAGAGCGAGGAAGAGGGACAGAGAACGTGAGAGAGAGAGCGAGGAAGAGGGACAGAGAACGTGAGAGACAGAGCGAGGGAGAGGGACAGAGAACGTGAGAGAGAGAGGGACAGAGAGAGAGAGCGAGGAAGAGGGACAGAGAATGCGAAAGAGAGAGGGACAGAGAGAGAGAGAGGGACAGAGAGAGAGAGCGAGGAAGAGGGACAGAGAATGCGAGAGAGAGAGCGAGGAAGAGGGACAGAGAATGCGAGAGAGAGAGGGACAGAGAGAGAGAGCGAGGAAGAGGGACAGAGAACGCGAGAGAGAGAGGTACAGAGAGAGAGAGCGAGGAAGAGGGACAGAGAACGTGAGAGAGAGGGGGACAGAGAGAGAGAGCGAGGAAGAGGGACAGAGAACGTGAGAGAGAGAGGGACAGAGAGAGAGAGCGAGGAAGAGGGACAGAGAATGCGAAAGAGAGAGGGACAGAGAGAGAGAGAGCGAGGAAGAGGGACAGAGAACGTGAGAGAGAGAGGGACAGAGAGAGAGCGAGGAAGAGGGACAGAGAATGCGAAAGAGAGAGGGACAGAGAGAGAGAGAGGGACAGAGAGAGAGAGCGAGGAAGAGGGACAGGGAACGCGAAAGAGAGAGGGACAGAGAGAGATAGAGCGAGGAAGAGGGACAGAGAATGTGAGAGAGAGGGGGACATTGAGAGAGATTTAGGAAGAGGGACAGAGAACGTGAGAGAGAGGGGGACAGAGAGAGAGAGCGAGGAAGAGGGACAGAGAACGTGAGAGAGAGGGGGACAGAGAGAGAGCGAGGAAGAGGGACAGAGAACGTGAGAGAGAGAGCGAGGAAGAGGGACAGAGAGAGAGAGAACGTGAGAGAGAGAGGGACAGGGACAGAGACGCGTGAAAGAGAGACGAGGAAGAGGGACAGAGAACGTGAGGAAGAGGGACAGAGAACGTGAGAGAGAGGGGGACAGAGAGAGAGAGCGAGGAAGAGGGACAGAGAACGTGAGAGAGAGGGGGACAGAGAGAGAGAGGAAGAGGGACAGAGAACGTGAGAGAGAGAGCGAGGAAGAGGGACAGAGGGACAGAGAACGTGAGAGAGAGGGGGACAGAGAGAGAGAGTGAGGAAGAGGGACAGAGAGAGAGCGCGAGCGAGGAAGAGGGACAGAGAATGCGAAAGAGTGAGGGACAGAGAGATAGAGCGAGGAAGAGGGACAGAGAATGCGAAAGAGAGAGGGACAGAGAGAGAGAGCGAGGAAGAGGGACAGAGAATGCGAAAGAGAGAGGGACAAAGAGAGAGAGAGAGGGACAGAGAGAGAGAGCGAGGAAGAGGGACAGAGAATGCGAAAGAGAGAGGGACAGAGAGAGAGAGCTAGGAAGAGGGACAGAGAATGCGGAAGAGAGAGGGACACAGAGAGAGTGTGAGGAACAGGGACAGAGAATGCGAAAGAGAGAGGGACAGAGAGAGAGATCGAGGAAGAGGGACAGAGAATGCGAAAGAGAGAGGGACAGAGAGAGAGAGCGAGGAAGAGGGACAGAGAACGCGAGAGAGAGAGGGACAGAGAGAGAGAGCGAGGAAGAGGGACAGAGAACGTGAGAGAGAGGGGGACAGAGAGAGAGAGCGAGGAAGAGGGACAGAGAACGTGAGAGAGAGAGGGACAGAGAGAGAGAGCGAGGAAGAGGGACAGAGAATGCGAAAGAGAGAGGGACAGAGAGAGAGAGAGCGAGGAAGAGGGACAGAGAACGTGAGAGAGAGAGGGACAGAGAGAGAGCGAGGAAGAGGGACAGAGAATGCGAAAGAGAGAGGGACAGAGAGAGAGAGCGAGGAAGAGGGACAGGGAACGCGAAAGAGAGAGGGACAGAGAGAGATAGAGCGAGGAAGAGGGACAGAGAATGTGAGAGAGAGGGGGACATTGAGAGAGATTGAGGAAGAGGGACAGAGAACGTGAGAGAGAGGGGGACAGAGAGAGAGAGCGAGGAAGAGGGACAGAGAACGTGAGAGAGAGGGGGACAGAGAGAGAGCGAGGAAGAGGGACAGAGAACGTGAGAGAGAGAGCGAGGAAGAGGGACAGAGAACGTGAGAGAGAGGGGGACAGAGAGAGAGAGCGAGGAAGAGGCACAGAGAACGTGAGAGAGAGGGGGACAGAGAGAGAGAGTGAGGAAGAGGGACAGAGAGAGAGAGCGAGCGAGGAAGAGGGACAGAGAATGCGAAAGAGTGAGGGACAGAGAGATAGAGCGAGGAAGAGGGACAGAGAATGCGAAAGAGAGAGGGACAGAGAGAGAGAGCGAGGAAGAGGGACAGAGAATGCGAAAGAGAGAGGGACAGAGAGAGAGAGCGAGGAAGAGGGACAGAGAATGCGAAAGAGAGAGGGACAGAGAGAGAGAGCTAGGAAGAGGGACAGAGAATGCGGAAGAGAGAGGGACACAGAGAGAGTGTGAGGAACAGGGACAGAGAATGCGAAAGAGAGAGGGACAGAGAGAGAGATCGAGGAAGAGGGACAGAGAATGCGAAAGAGAGAGGGACAGAGAGAGAGAGCGAGGAAGAGGGACAGAGAATGCGAAAGAGAGAGTGACAGAGAGAGAGAGCGAGGAAGAGGGACAGAGAATGCGAAAGAGAGAGGGACAGAGAGAGAGAGAGCGAGGAAGAGGGACAGAGAACGTGAGAGAGAGAGGGACAGAGAGAGAGAGCGAGGAAGAGGGACAGAGAATGCGAAAGAGAGAGGGACAGAGAGAGAGAGAGGGACAGAGAGAGAGAGCGAGGAAGAGGGACAGGGAACGCGAAAGAGAGAGGGACAGAGAGAGATAGAGCGAGGAAGAGGGACAGAGAATGTGAGAGAGAGGGGGACAGAGAGAGAGAGTGAGGAAGAGGGACAGAGAACGTGAGAGAGAGGGGGACAGAGAGAGAGAGCGAGGAAGAGGGACAGAGAACGTGAGAGAGAGGGGGACAGAGAGAGAGAGCGAGGAAGAGGGACAGAGAACGTGAGAGAGAGAGCGAGGAAGAGGGACAGAGAACGTGAGAGAGAGAGCGAGGAAGAGGGACAGAGAACGTGAGAGAGAGAGGGACAGAGAGCGAGGAAGAGGGACAGAGAATGCGAAAGAGAGAGGGACAGAGAGAGAGAGCGAGGAAGAGGGACAGAGAACGTGAGAGAGAGGGGGACAGAGAGAGAGAGTGAGGAAGAGGGACAGAGAACGTGAGAGAGAGGGGGACAGAGAGAGAGAGCGAGGAAGAGGGACAGAGAACGTGAGAGAGAGGGGGACAGAGAGAGAGAGTGAGGAAGAGGGACAGAGAGAGAGAGCGAGCGAGGAAGAGGGACAGAGAATGCGAAAGAGTGAGGGACAGAGAGAGAGAGCGAGGAAGAGGGACAGAGAATGCGAAAGAGAGAGGGACAGAGAGAGAGCAAGGAAGAGGGACAGAGAATGCGAAAGAGAGAGGGACAAAGAGAGAGAGAGAGGGACAGAGAGAGAGAGCGAGGAAGAGGGACAGAGAATGCGAAAGAGAGAGGGACAGAGAGAGAGAGTGAGGAAGAGGGACAGAGAACGTGAGAGAGAGGGGGACAGAGAAAGAGAGCGAGGAAGAGGGACAGAGAACGTGAGAGAGAGGGGGACAGAGAGAGAGCGAGGAAGAGGGACAGAGAACGTGAGAGAGAGAGCGAGGAAGAGGGACAGAGAACGTGAGAGACAGAGCGAGGGAGAGGGACAGAGAACGTGAGAGAGAGAGGGACAGAGAGAGAGAGCGAGGAAGAGGGACAGAGAATGCGAAAGAGAGAGGGACAGAGAGAGAGAGAGGGACAGAGAGAGAGAGCGAGGAAGAGGGACAGAGAATGCGAGAGAGAGAGCGAGGAAGAGGGACAGAGAATGCGAGAGAGAGAGGGACAGAGAGAGAGAGCGAGGAAGAGGGACAGAGAACGCGAGAGAGAGAGGTACAGAGAGAGAGAGCGAGGAAGAGGGACAGAGAACGTGAGAGAGAGGGGGACAGAGAGAGAGAGCGAGGAAGAGGGACAGAGAACGTGAGAGAGAGAGGGACAGAGAGAGAGAGCGAGGAAGAGGGACAGAGAATGCGAAAGAGAGAGGGACAGAGAGAGAGAGAGCGAGGAAGAGGGACAGAGAACGTGAGAGAGAGAGGGACAGAGAGAGAGCGAGGAAGAGGGACAGAGAATGCGAAAGAGAGAGGGACAGAGAGAGAGAGAGGGACAGAGAGAGAGAGCGAGGAAGAGGGACAGGGAACGCGAAAGAGAGAGGGACAGAGAGAGATAGAGCGAGGAAGAGGGACAGAGAATGTGAGAGAGAGGGGGACATTGAGAGAGATTGAGGAAGAGGGACAGAGAACGTGAGAGAGAGGGGGACAGAGAGAGAGAGCGAGGAAGAGGGACAGAGAACGTGAGAGAGAGGGGGACAGAGAGAGAGCGAGGAAGAGGGACAGAGAACGTGAGAGAGAGAGCGAGGAAGAGGGACAGAGAACGTGAGAGAGAGGGGGACAGAGAGAGAGAGCGAGGAAGAGGGACAGAGAACGTGAGAGAGAGGGGGACAGAGAGAGAGAGTGAGGAAGAGGGACAGAGAGAGAGCGCGAGCGAGGAAGAGGGACAGAGAATGCGAAAGAGTGAGGGACAGAGAGATAGAGCGAGGAAGAGGGACAGAGAATGCGAAAGAGAGAGGGACAGAGAGAGAGAGCGAGGAAGAGGGACAGAGAATGCGAAAGAGAGAGGGACAAAGAGAGAGAGAGAGGGACAGAGAGAGAGAGCGAGGAAGAGGGACAGAGAATGCGAAAGAGAGAGGGACAGAGAGAGAGAGCTAGGAAGAGGGACAGAGAATGCGGAAGAGAGAGGGACACAGAGAGAGTGTGAGGAACAGGGACAGAGAATGCGAAAGAGAGAGGGACAGAGAGAGAGATCGAGGAAGAGGGACAGAGAATGCGAAAGAGAGAGGGACAGAGAGAGAGAGCGAGGAAGAGGGACAGAGAACGCGAGAGAGAGAGGGACAGAGAGAGAGAGCGAGGAAGAGGGACAGAGAACGTGAGAGAGAGGGGGACAGAGAGAGAGAGCGAGGAAGAGGGACAGAGAACGTGAGAGAGAGAGGGACAGAGAGAGAGAGCGAGGAAGAGGGACAGAGAATGCGAAAGAGAGAGGGACAGAGAGAGAGAGAGCGAGGAAGAGGGACAGAGAACGTGAGAGAGAGAGGGACAGAGAGAGAGCGAGGAAGAGGGACAGAGAATGCGAAAGAGAGAGGGACAGAGAGAGAGAGCGAGGAAGAGGGACAGGGAACGCGAAAGAGAGAGGGACAGAGAGAGATAGAGCGAGGAAGAGGGACAGAGAATGTGAGAGAGAGGGGGACATTGAGAGAGATTGAGGAAGAGGGACAGAGAACGTGAGAGAGAGGGGGACAGAGAGAGAGAGCGAGGAAGAGGGACAGAGAACGTGAGAGAGAGGGGGACAGAGAGAGAGCGAGGAAGAGGGACAGAGAACGTGAGAGAGAGAGCGAGGAAGAGGGACAGAGAACGTGAGAGAGAGGGGGACAGAGAGAGAGAGCGAGGAAGAGGCACAGAGAACGTGAGAGAGAGGGGGACAGAGAGAGAGAGTGAGGAAGAGGGACAGAGAGAGAGAGCGAGCGAGGAAGAGGGACAGAGAATGCGAAAGAGTGAGGGACGGAGAGATAGAGCGAGGAAGAGGGACAGAGAATGCGAAAGAGAGAGGGACAGAGAGAGAGAGCGAGGAAGAGGGACAGAGAATGCGAAAGAGAGAGGGACAGAGAGAGAGAGCGAGGAAGAGGGACAGAGAATGCGAAAGAGAGAGGGACAGAGAGAGAGAGCTAGGAAGAGGGACAGAGAATGCGGAAGAGAGAGGGACACAGAGAGAGTGTGAGGAACAGGGACAGAGAATGCGAAAGAGAGAGGGACAGAGAGAGAGATCGAGGAAGAGGGACAGAGAATGCGAAAGAGAGAGGGACAGAGATAGAGAGCGAGGAAGAGGGACAGAGAATGCGAAAGAGAGAGTGACAGAGAGAGAGAGCGAGGAAGAGGGACAGAGAATGCGAAAGAGAGAGGGACAGAGAGAGAGAGTGAGGAAGAGGTACAGAGAATGCGAAAGAGAGAGGGACAGAGAGAGAGAGCGAGGAAGAGGGACAGAGAATGCGAAAGAGAGAGGGACAGAGAGAGAGAGAGGGACAGAGAGAGAGCGAGGAAGAGGGACAGAGAACGCGAAAGAGAGAGGGACAGAGAGAGAGAGAGGGACAGAGAGAGAGAGCGAGGAAGAGGGACAGAGAATGCGAAAGAGAGAGGGACAGTTAGAGAGAGAGAAGGACAGAGAAAGAGAGCGAGGAAGAGGGACAGAGAATGCGAAAGAGAGAGGGACAGAGAGAGAGAGCGAGGAAGAGGGACAGAGAACGTGAGAGAGAGGGACAGAGAGCGAGGAAGAGGGACAGAGAGAGAGAGAGGGACAGAGAGAGAGAGTGAGGAAGAGGGACAGAGAACGCGAAAGAGAGAGGGACAGAGAGAGAGAGAGGGACAGAGAGAGAGAGCGAGGAAGAGGGACAGAGAATGCGAAAGAGAGAGGGACAGAGAGAGAGAGAGGGACAGAGAGAGAGCGAGGAAGAGGGACAGGGAACGCGAAAGAGAGAGGGACAGAGAGAGATAGAGCGAGGAAGAGGGACAGAGAATGTGAGAGAGAGAGGGACATTGAGAGAGATTGAGGAAGAGGGACAGAGAACGTGAGAGAGAGGGGGACAGAGAGAGAGAGCGAGGAAGAGGGACAGAGAACGTGAGAGAGAGGGGGACAGAGAGAGAGCGAGGAAGAGGGACAGAGAACGTGAGAGAGAGAGCGAGGAAGAGGGACAGAGAACGTGAGAGAGAGGGGGACAGAGAGAGAGAGCGAGGAAGAGGGACAGAGAACGTGAGAGAGAGGGGGACAGAGAGAGAGAGTGAGGAAGAGGGACAGAGAGAGAGAGCGAGCGAGGAAGAGGGACAGAGAATGCGAAAGAGTGAGGGACAGAGAGATAGAGCGAGGAAGAGGGACAGAGAATGCGAAAGAGAGAGGGACAAAGAGAGAGAGAGAGGGACAGAGAGAGAGAGCGAGGAAGAGGGACAGAGAATGCGAAAGAGAGAGGGACAGAGAGAGAGAGCTAGGAAGAGGGACAGAGAATGCGGAAGAGAGAGGGACACAGAGAGAGTGTGAGGAACAGGGACAGAGAATGCGAAAGAGAGAGGGACAGAGAGAGAGAGTGAGGAAGAGGGACAGAGAATGCGAAAGAGAGAGGGACAGAGAGAGAGAGCGAGGAAGAGGGACAGAGAATGCGAAAGAGAGAGTGACAGAGAGAGAGAGCGAGGAAGAGGGACAGAGAATGCGAAAGAGAGAGGGACAGAGAGAGAGAGTGAGGAAGAGGTACAGAGAATGCGAAAGAGAGAGGGACAGAGAGAGAGAGCGAGGAAGAGGGACAGAGAATGCGAAAGAGAGAGGGACAGAGAGAGAGAGAGGGACAGAGAGAGAGCGAGGAAGAGGGACAGAGAACGCGAAAGAGAGAGGGACAGAGAGAGAGAGAGGGACAGAGAGAGAGAGCGAGGAAGAGGGACAGAGAATGCGAAAGAGAGAGGGACAGAGAGAGAGAGAGAAGGACAGAGAAAGAGAGCGAGGAAGAGGGACAGAGAATGCGAAAGAGAGAGGGACAGAGAGAGAGAGAGGGACAGAGAGAGAGAGTGAGGAAGAGGGACAGAGAATGCGAAAGAGAGAGGGACAGAGAGAGAGAGCGAGGAAGAGGGACAGAGAACGTGAGAGAGAGCGAGGAAGAGGGACAGAGAACATGAGAGAGAGAGAGAGGAAGAGGGACAGAGAACGTGAGAGAGAGGGACAGAGAGCGAGAGCGAGGAAGAGGGACAGAGAACGTGAGAGAGACAGAGAGAGAGAGTGAGGAAGAGGGACAGAGAACGTGAGAGAGAGAGGGACAGATAGAGAGAGAAGTAGTAAGCTAATACTACTTTTCTGAGGCATCGATTTCCCATGGGCCAACGGGGTGTTTCTAGCTTGGATTGGAGCGCTAGAGGTCTATAGATGAAGTGCACTGGACTGTCCTCTGTACTGTGTCTTAGATAATAAAGCTGTAAAACTCTGAGTGGGGGGGGGGGTGGAGCCTGTTAGCACAACAGACCGTTACCCATGCAATGGAGGAGGGGGGTGTAGTAGAGATTGTAACTTAGAGGTAAGAGACAATAATGTTTATTCGTTTACAGATCAATACTTAAAGAGATTCTCTGGTGCCTTTGTATACTTTTTAGACAGGAGTTCAAAAAGCAACGCTCACGAGCCAAAAATAGTCACATATTTGCACCACATCATTGCTCTCTCTCTCGCTCTGCTGTGTGTGCATCTTGCTAGCTGTCACTCAAATGGCGAGGGGCTGAAGCTCATTGGCTAGAACTCGAATTGCTAGGGGGCTGGTCCACGTGGGTGAAAATGTAGGGGAAATAGCTTCCAGAAAAACTGATGCTTTCAAGCTAGACAGTGTTTATACTCATAGATAATGCATGTATGAACTACACGTTGACACACCCAGCCCAAAGCGGGAGGTTTAATTAATACTTAGTAGTCGCCAAAGTTCCAGAGCATGACTTTAAGGTCCCTTAACTTAAATATTTAAGCATGCCATGTATCAGTGCTGTGTGTGGAGGTGTTGCCTTCTTGCAGTTGTTCTTGTATTCACTTTAGCTATAGCTGTATTAGTGACCTACCTAGATCCCCTAAAACCTTCCACACATTCTCCTCCTACTCCATTTCTACTTTCCCCTCATCTTCATCCTTCTCTTTCCTCTCCCCCTCTTCCCTCTCCTCCTCCATATATTTGTGCTAATGTAATGCTGGTGGTGATCTAATAATCCAGTCTGCTTTAGAGGGGTTCACCCTGTCATACACTCCCTCCATGCTGTGACTCCACACTGTCTGAGACTGGTAAGGATTCACCCTGTCATACACCTCCTCCATGCTGTGACTCCACACTGTCTGGGACTGGTAAGGATTCACCCTGTCATACACCTCCTCCATGCTGTGACTCCACACTGTCTGGGACTGGTAAGGTTCACCCTGTCATACACTCCCCCCATGCTGTGACTCCACACTGTCTGGGACTGGTAAGGTTCACCCTGTCATACACCTCCTCCATGCTGTGACTCCACACTGTCTGGGACTGGTAAGGATTCACCCTGTCATACACCTCCTCCATGCTGTGACTCCACACTGTCTGGGACTGGTAAGGTTCACCCTGTCATACACCTCCTCCATGCTGTGACTCCACACTGTCTGGGACTGGTAAGGATTCACCCTGTCATACACCTCCTCCATGCTGTGACTCCACACTGTCTGGGACTGGTAAGGATTCACCCTGTCATACACCTCCTCCATGCTGTGACTCCACACTGTCTGGGACTGGTAAGGATTCACCCTGTCATACACCTCCTCCATGCTGTGACTCCACACTGTCTGGGACTGGTAAGGATTCACCCTGTCATACACCTCCTCCATGGGTTACAGGCTGGACCAACACACACACTTCCTCTTTCAAATTCAAATGTCAATTGAATCTACTTTATTGACATGGAAAGTAAAACACTTCCATTGTCAAAGTAACATAACAATGATGGTCCAATACAGGAATATACTAGACTGTTATACAATACAATAGAATATACAGGAATATACTAGACTGTTATACAATACAATAGAATATACAGGAATATACTAGACTGTTATACAATACAATAGAATATACAGGAATATACTAGACTGTTATACAATACAATAGAATATACAGGAATATACTAGACTGTTATACAATACAATAGAATATACAGGAATATACTAGACTGTTATACAATACAATAGAATATACAGGAATATACTAGACTGTTATACAATACAATAGAATATACAGGAATATACTAGACTGTTATACAATACAATAGAATATACAGGAATATACTAGACTGTTATACAATACAATAGAATATACAGGAATATACTAGACTGTTAGTAATAAGGAAATAATAATGATAATTTTAATAGTTTTACAACAAATAATGAGAATGAGAACAATAACACTACAATTAATATCTCTCTTTCACACACACACACACACGCACACACACACAAACACACGCACACACACACACAAACACACGCACACACACACACATTATTTTCATCTATCCTCATGGGGACATAAAATTAATTTACATGAATCCTTGTGGGGACCTAAAATAAAATCCTATTTTGCCCAAACCTAACACTTTCTGTAACCCGTAACCCTAAACCTAACTCATAACCCGTAACCCTAAACCTAACTCCTAACCACTAACCCTAAACCTAACTCATAACCACTAACCCCGTACACTAACCCTAAACCTAACTCATAACCCGTAACCCTAAACCTAACTCCTAACCACTAACCCTAAACCTAACTCATAACCACTAACCCCGTACACTAACCCTAAACCTAACTCCTAACCACTAACCATTAACCCCTTACACTAACCCTAAACCTAACTCCTAACCACTAACCCCTTACACTAACCCTAAACCTAACTCCTAACCACTAACCCCGTACACTAACCCTAAACCTAACTCCTAACCACTAACCACTAACCCCTTACACTAACCCTAAACCTAACTCCTAACCACTAACCCCTTACACTAACCCTAAACCTAACTCCTAACCACTAACCCTAACTCCTAACCACTAACCCCGTACACTAACCCTAAACCTAACTCCTAACCACTAACCCTAAACCTAACTCCTAACCACTAACCCCTTACACTAACCCTAAACCTAACTCCTAACCACTAACCCCTTAGACTAACCCTAAACCTAACTCCTAACCACTAACCCCTTACACTAACCCTAAACCTAACTCCTAACCACTAACCCCTTAGACTAACCCTAAACCTAACTCCTAACCACTAACCCCTTAGACTAACCCTAAACCTAACTCCTAACCAGTAACCCCTTACACTAACCCTAAACCTAACTCCTAACCACTAACCCCTTACACTAACCCTAAACCTAACTCCTAACCACTAACCCCTTACACTAACCCTAAACCTAACTCCTAACCACTAACCCCTTACACTAACCCTAAACATAACTCTTAACCACTAACCCCTTACACTAACCCTAAACCCTAAGCTTAAAATAGCCTTTGTCCTCATGTGGACTTTTTTATTATCCCACGAGGGATAATTGTTCTTGTTTTACTATCCTTGTGTGAACCTTTGGGGATTTTAGGTCCCTATAAGGATAGAAGAACCAACACACACACACACACACACACACACACACACACACACACACACACACACACACACATTCATTGAAAGGGCGAGTAGCATGGCATTATCTCACCTTGTAATATAAGCCTGACTTCTGTGTTCTAGGTCCTCTGCTCTGTCCTGTAGGGGAGAGTTGATAAGGATCAGATCAGTTTGGGGCGGGAGGGTAGGGCGGGGGGGCAGAGAGATGGCTATCCTGCAGAATACTGGGCACTACAGTAAAAGTAGTGGAGTGTTAGGACTTCGTACTTCAGACTCCATTCAGACTGTCTGAGCAGAGGTTAAAATGGCCAAACTGTTTGCAGGTTAGTTCTCCAGCTCCAGAGAGTTGCAGTATTTGCTGTTAGACTCCACACAATAATCATTAAAAGACAATATAATCATCACAGAAAAGCAGGATTTACTGTGATGATACAGCAATGAAATGGGGAAATGGAGAGAAGTAGAAGTGGTAGTAAAAAGAGCAGAAGAGAGATGACAGAGATGGACGGTTCTAGGATTTGATGTCATTAGATTTACTAGGATCCTCTAAGACTAGCTGCTGGCATTGGCGTCGCCTAATGGGGATCCTAATAAAAACAATTGAATAAAAAAAGACGGTTATAGGAGTGGCTAAAGATTTGCTTCCTGTAAGAGGTATGTTTCATCCCTCACTACACACACACACAACCTCTCCACCGCAGTAATTCTGGGTAGTGGTCTGTGTGGGTGTGTTGTCAGTGAGAGAGACAGAGAGGAGTCTGTGGAGTGAGAGAAGGAGAGGGGGATGAGAGGGAATGAGTGAAGGCGGCGCCACGGCGGGGGGGAGGAAGAGATAGAGAGAGGTCACTGAGAGGAGGAGGGGATGTAGAAGATAGAGGGGTCTCAAAGGAATAGAACCATTGAGGATTTACATCAACACAAGGTTAGGAAGGGTGTGTGTGTGTTAGGGTTAGCTGTGTGTTTGTGTGTGTGTGTAAAAATAGCCAGTTGTCCAGGAGAAAGAAAAAATCCCATTGCGAAATAATGCTTTTTAGCCCATTCATTGATGGAAATACCAGTCGATGTAAACTTATTTGACTGGTCATGCTAATTGGTCTATAGGTACATTTGCATAATTTAGTGGAATTAAATTGGTGCGTGTGTGAAGTATATTCACTATGTACACTATACAGTGCCTTGCGAAAGTATTCGGCCCCCTTGAACTTTGCGACCTTTTGCCACATTTCAGGCTTCAAACATAAAGATATAAAACTGTATTTTTTTGTGAAGAATCAACAACAAGTGGGACACAATCATGAAGTGGAACGACATTTATTGGATATTTCAAACTTTTTTTACAAAAAATTGGGCGTGCAAAATTATTCAGCCCCTTGACTTTCAGTGCAGCAAACTCTCTCCAGAAGTTCAGTGAGGATCTCTGAATGATCCAATGTTGACCTAAATGACTAATGATGATAAATACAATCCACCTGTGTGTAATCAAGTCTCCGTATAAATGCACCTGCACTGTGATAGTCTCAGAGGTCTGTTAAAAGCGCAGAGAGCATCATGAAGAACAAGGAACACACCAGGCAGGTCCGAGATACTGTTGTGAAGAAGTTTAAAGCCGGATTTGGATACAAAAAGATTTCCCAAGCTTTAAACATCCCAAGGAGCACTGTGCAAGCAATAATATTGAAATGGAAGGAGTATCAGACCACTGCAAATCTACCAAGACCTGGCCGTCCCTCTAAACTTTCAGCTCATACAAGGAGAAGACTGATCAGAGATGCAGCCAAGAGGCCCATGATCACTCTGGATGAACTGCAGAGATCTACAGCTGAGGTGGGAGACTCTGTCCATAGGACAACAATCAGTCGTATATTGCACAAATCTGACCTTTATGGAAGAGTGGCAAGAAGAAAGCCATTTCTTAAAGATATCCATAAAAAGTGTTGTTTAAAGTTTGCCACAAGCCACCTGGGGGAGACACCAAACATGTGGAAGAAGGTGCTCTGGTCAGATGAAACCAAATTTGAACTTTTTGGCAACAATGCAAAACGTTATGTTTGGCGTAAAAGCAACACAGCTGAACACACCATCCCCACTGTCAAACATGGTGGTGGCAGCATCATGGTTTGGGCCTGCTTTTCTTCAGCAGGGACAGGGAAGATGGTTAAAATTGATGGGAAGATGGATGGAGCCAAATACAGCCATTCTGGAAGAAAACCTGATGGAGTCTGCAAAAGACCTGAGACTGGGACGGAGATTTGTCTTCCAACAAGACAATGATCCAAAACATAAAGCAAAATCTACAATGGAATGGTTCAAAAATAAACATATCCAGGTGTTAGAATGGCCAAGTCAAAGTCCAGACCTGAATCCAATCGAGAATCTGTGGAAAGAACTGAAAACTGCTGTTCACAAATGCTCTCCATCCAACCTCACTGAGCTCGAGCTGTTTTGCAAGGAGGAATGGGAAAAAATGTCAGTCTCTCGATGTGCAAAACTGATAGAGACATACCCCAAGCGACTTACAGCTGTAATCGCAGCAAAAGGTGGCGCTACAAAGTATTAACTTAAGGGGGCTGAATAATTTTGCACGCCCAATTTTTCAGTTTTTGATTTGTTAAAAAAGTTTGAAATATCAAATAAATGTCGTTCCTCTTCATGATTGTGTCCCACTTGTTGTTGATTCTTCACAAAAAAATACAGTTTTATATCTTTATGTTTGAAGCCTGAAATGTGGCAAAAGGTCGCAAAGTTCAAGGGGGCCGAATACTTTCGCAAGGCACTGTATATACAAAAGTATGTAGAAAGCCCTTCAAACTCTTTCAGCCATACTTCTGGCTGACAGGTGTATAAGATCAAGCACACAGCCATGCAATCTCCATAGACAAACATTGGCAGTAGGGGCTGCCGAGTGACGCAGCAGTGTAAGGCACTGTATCTCGGTGCTTGAGGCGTCACTACAGACACCCTGGTTCGATTCCAGGCTGTATCACAACCGACTGTGCGCCCTCTCATAGGGTGGCGCACAGTTGGCCCAGCTTTGTCTGGGTTTGGCCGGTGTAGACCGTCATTGTAAATAAGAATTTGTTCTTAACTGACTTGCCTAGTTAAATAAAGGTTACTTTTTTTTATAACTGGCCTTAACTGAAGAGCTCAATGAATTTCAACGTGGCACCGTCATAGGATGCCACCTTTCCATCAAGTCAGTTCGTCAAATTTCTGCCCTGCTAGAGCTGCCTCGGTCAACTGTAAGTTCAGTTATTGTGAAGTGAAAACGTCTAGGAGCAACAACGGCTCAGCCGTGAAGTGGTAGGCCACACAAGCTCACAGAACAGGACTGCTGAGTGCTGAAGTGCGTAGCGCATTAAAATGGTCTGTCCTCGGTTACAACACTCACTACCGTGCAACCTCAAGAACTGTTCGTCGGGAACTTCATGAAAAGGGTTTCCATGGCCTAGCAGACGCACACAAGCCTAAGATCACCATGCACAATGCCAAGCATCGGCTGGATTGGTGTAAAGCTCGCCGCCATTGGACTCTAGAGCAGTGAAGTGATGAATCCGACGGACGAATCTGGGTTTGGCAGATGACAGGAGAACACTGCCTGCCCGAATGCATACTGCCAACTGTCAAGTTTGGTGGAGGTGGAATAATGGTCTGGGGTTGTTTTTCATGGCTTAAACTAGGCTCTTTAGTTCCAGTGAAGGGAAATCTTAACGCTACAGCATACAATGACATTGTAGACAATTTTGTGCTTCCAAATTTGTGGCAACAGTTTGGGGAAAACCCTTTCCTGTTTCAGCATGACAATGACCCTGTGCACAAAGCAAGGTCCATACAGACCTTGCAAACCATACAGTTTTGTCAAGAATGGTGTTGAAGAACTTGACTGGTCTGCCCACAGCCCTGACCTCAACCCCATCGAATACCTTTGTGATGAATTGGAAGTCCGACTGTGAGCCAGGCCTAACCGCCCAACGTCAGTGCCAGACCTCACTAATGCTCTTGTGGCTGAATGGAAGCAAGTCCCCACAGCATTTAAAAAAAATAATTTTCTACTTTTTTTATTTAACCTATATTTAACTAGGCAAGTCAGTTAAGAACAAATTCTTATTTACAATGACGGCCTACCAGAAGGCAAAAGGCCTCCTGTGGGAACGGGGGCTGGGATTAAAATAAATAAATACAATATAAATATAGGACACAACACACATCACAACAAGAGAGACAACACAACACTACACAAAGAGAGACCTAAGACAAGAACATAGCAAGGCAGCAACACATGACAACACAGAATGGTATCAACACAACATGACAACATGGTAGCAAGACAACAAGGTAGCAGCATAAAACATGATACAAACATTATTGGGCACAGTAGACAGCACAAATGTCAATAAGGGAGAGACAACAATACATCACACATAGCAGCCACAATTGTCAGTAAGAGTGTCCATGATTGAGTCTTTGAATGAAGAGATTGAGATAAAACTGTCCAGTTTGAGTGTTTGTTGCAGCTCGTTCCAGTCGCTAGCTGCAGCGAACTGAAAAGAGGAGCGACGCAGGGATGTGTGCGCTTTGGGGACCTTCAACAGAATTTGACTGGTTGAACTGGTGTTGTATGTGGAGGATGAGGGCTGCAGTAGGTATCTCAGATAGGGGGAGGGAGGCCTAAGAGGGTTTTATAAATAAGTATCAACTAGTAGGTCTTGCAACAGGTATATAGAGATGACCAGTTTACAGAGGAGTATAGAGTGCAGTGATGTGTCCTATAAGGAGCATTGGTGATGGCCGAATGGTAAAGAACATCTAGCCGCTCGAGAGCACCCTTACCTGCCGATCTATAAATTACGTAATCTAGCATGGGTAAAATGGTCATCTGAATCAGGGTTAGTCTGTCAGCTGGGGTGAAAGAGGAGTGATTACGACAGAGGAAACCAAGTCTAGATTTAACTTCAGCCTGCAGCTTTGATATGTGCTGAGAGAAGGACAACATACCGTCTAGCCATACTCCCAAGTACTTGTATGAGGTGACTACCTCAAGCTCTAAACCCACAGAGGTAGTAATCGCACATGTGGGGAGAGGGGAATTCTTCTTACCAAACCACATTACCTTTGTTTTGGAGGTGTTCAGAACAAGGTTAAGGGTAAAGAAAGCTTGTTGGACACTAAGAAAGCTTTGTTGTAGAGCATTTAAAACGAAATCCGGGGAGGGGCCGGCTGAGTATTCTGTATCATCTGCATATAAATGGACGAGAGAGCTTTTGGTCATGACTTTTGGTCATGTAGTGCATCTTATTTATCACGCGCGTATAGCACACAGATAGTCTGTCAGACAGTGCGAGAGCTGCTGCTACCGCGTCTCAAATAGCAAATGCATAGGCAACTGAAGGCAGGGTTCATCAGTGTGTCACACACCGCTTTACAGTGAGCTGGAGGCAGTATGCATTTTGAAAACATATATTTCATTGTTTTAAACCTGAATGTTTTAATACATATTATGAGGCATGTCTTACCTTGCTTCAAAATAGCCAAAATCAGACCATGTCCGTGGAGGCAATTATTTTATATCAGCTTTCTTTCATTGTCCAGTAGCCAAAGGCACAATCCTAGTCATATTATCAACCCATGCTAGTTGTTGCATGTTCAGATCTCCCTCTTTTTACAGTTCTAGCAGATATTTAGTTCCCTGTCACATGAAAACGCCTGCATGTTCAGATCTCCCTCTTTTTACAGTTCTAGCAGATATTTAGTTCCCTGTCACATGAAACCGCCTGCATGTTCAGATCTCCCTCTTTCTACAGTTCTAGCAGATATTTAGTTCCCTGTCACATGAAACCGCCTGCATGTTCAGATCTCCCTCTTTTTACAGTTCTAGCAGATATTTAGTTCCCTGTCACATGAAACCGCCTGCATGTTCAGATCTCCCTCTTTTTACAGTTCTAGCAGATATTTAGTTCCCTGTCACATGAAACCGCCTGCATGTTCAGATCTCCCTCTTTTTACAGTTCTAGCAGATATTTAGTTCCCTGTCACATGAAACCGCCTGCACGTTCAGATCTCCCTCTTTTTACAGTTCTAGCAGATATTTAGTTCCCTGTCACATGAAACCGCCTGCATGTTCAGATCTCCCTCTTTTTACAGTTCTAGCAGATATTTAGTTCCCTGTCACATGAAACCGCCTGCATGTTCAGATCTCCCTCTTTTTACAGTTCTAGCAGATATTTAGTTCCCTGTCACATGAAACCGCCTGCATGTTCAGATCTCCCTCTTTTTACAGTTCTAGCAGATATTTAGTTCCCTGTCACATGAAACCGCCTGCATGTTCAGATCTCCCTCTTTTTACAGTTCTAGCAGATATTTAGTTCCCTGTCACATGAAACCGCCTGCATGTTCAGATCTCCCTCTTTTTACAGTTCTAGCAGATATTTAGTTCCCTGTCACATGAAACCGCCTGCATGTTCAGATCTCCCTCTTTTTACAGTTCTAGCAGATATTTAGTTCCCTGTCACATGAAACCGCCTGCATGTTCAGATCTCCCTCTTTTTACAGTTCTAGCAGATATTTAGTTCTCTGTCACATGAAACCGCCTGCATGTGCGATGCCCTTTTGACAACAGTGTTTTCCCGCTAATTGCATCATGGTAAGAACATTCACACGTAGCCTACTGCCTTGTGTGCATTGCTGTGTTTATAATGTGAATAAATCATAGTTTATCAACATTTTAAGCTGAACGTTCTGATCTGTAGCATCAGACTAATGGCTTTTTAAAGTTGATTTTATGTATCCTAGGCCTACAGGTTGTATGCATTTGGGATCTATCGTCCCACAACTGTCCCAGAGTCTGTTTGGAATAGGCTATTTCTTTTTCAGCAAGCTGCCCAATAGAATAGGTAGACTAAACTTCTCTACTATAGTAAATTGACATAGGCTAGTGATTTTTCTGTTCGCTACTCATCTTGTTGGCTGAGGAAAAGTACATGTGGA